>NW_009622564.1:0-14589 GCF_000690535.1 Cariama cristata
AGATTCTGAAGGCGCCACATGTCCATCCCTGCCCGGCCCAGCGCTAAACGGAGAACATGTTACACAAGTGCCACAACTTGAAACGTGATGGGCATAAAGTCTACCTTAGGGCAGCTTTTAGCCAGCTCTCGGTGTTAATCGTTCGGCCCATGAGAGTTCCCCATCGAAACAACATTTGATAGAAAGCCCAGTCGGCAGCATCAGTTAGAATAGAGGAAACAACAGCAAAATTTTGGCAAACATCCTCTGTTATTAGGCCCCACACCCACACACATTTCCCATACTGCTATTTCCAAGTATTACTTGCACCAAACGCACCGCAAACCACTTTTGCCTTCCTTACCAGAAGGACTGCTACAAAGAGATTTATCGGGAGAACACCCTTCAGCAGCTGTAACCCCATTCTCCGTGCACACAGGCACAGAAAGGCTATGGAAACTCGGCAGAGAACAAAATTGAACCTGGGGTCTCAAATCTAGGATACAGTCCTTCTCTCTAGGCCAAGCACAGAGAGGAAGCAGCAAGAATATAATAATGAGGAGTACAAAGGAAAAGGAATGAAGAGATGAGCAGCAAACATGACAAGGACAGTTTGACATGCCCAAGCTGCACTTCTCCAAGTACTTGTCCAAGTCAGTTTTCACTGAATTCATGTAGGCTTCTGACTGTAAATCACTGCTGGCAAGGACTTCTGTGGATCTACTACCTGCTGCAAAAATAATACAATCTTTTTTTTCTTTTGAATAGCTGGTTAATATTCCTGTGTGTAATATGAAGTGGAGCTTTCTACAAATGCAGTTAGACCGCAACCAAACAGCGATGCTGACACGTATGACTTCCTTCATGCACCAGCGATCACCTCAGTTGCCTTCTGTTCATTAATATATACTCGCCAGGAAAACATCCCGAGCAGCCTCAGAAAACCACAACATCAAGTAAAACACCAAGAACACTCCCACCACCACCACCACCACTTGTGGAATCCTTTATATCAAACCGGGTGGTCCAGGCAGCCGGGCAGGCAACACTCATTTTTAGACAAGAGATTTGATGTCCAAAATGAAGAGAATTCAGAGTGATAAAACCAAGTACCAGGCATCATAGAAAAAGACCTGCTTTCTAGTCATAAAAGGAATTTAAAGTCCAATTGAGTTAAATTAAACAGAAACCATTTTCAAGTACCAGTATGTTCATTCACATTTTAAAGCAATTTTTATTTTTTGTGTGTCCATGGAACTTGCTTAGTGGAGCGTGTGTGTATATATAGATACAGTGTTTAAAGTACCCATCATTCTGAAGGACAATGAAGAATGTATATTCCCATCAGTGAAGGAAGCATTCCTGTGAGAAGTTTCCTGCCAGATTACTTTATATATGAATGACTTCATCAGGAGCAGATGCAGCCCAACCCGGGAAAGGTGTTGCACGTCTATCTTCATTTCCCATGCCTGGAATCACCCACACCCCCCCTGAACTGGCTGTCACATGTCAGGAGAAGATGACATCCAAACCTCTGGGTCTACAGAAAATCCACAGCTGTACATGGTGGGCTCAGGGAAAACCCACGGCAGAAAGTCTGTGGGGCTACTAATTTCAACAAATGCTTTTATGTGCAAATAAATTTTTCGTTATCTCATCCTGTGTAACTTCTAGCAAACTATTTACCGTTTGATAAGGATTTACACAGAATTGCATTTACATTTGCTATACATTTCTATAGGAACACTGAGCAAGATGAATAAATAGGAAGCAGATTGTACACTGTTGTTCTTTTTAAAGACATATGCAACATGGTTTCCACATTTTCTCGAGAAAGGATGAACTACAGATGCTGTTATGCACCTAGAGAATATAAAGAATTTACAAAGCCAGATGTTAACATGTTGATAAAATATAGCACAAACATGAAGTCCTCCCAAGGGAAGAATACTCTGGAAACTAGAAGTATAGGAGATATGGTCAGGATAAAATAATATGTACATGTATACCATACTCAAGTTGAACCGAGTCATTTTTCAGCCATACAAAGGCTGCCCGTAGTATATTAAGGTATTAAGAAAGTTACACTGAAGTAATGTTTAACATCTGAGAATCAGGGTCATGCAGAGTTTAACATGGACTGGAGCCACAAAAGAAGCATCCCTGATGGAAATACTTAGAAGTATTTCAGTGAATTTCAACAGAAAAGTATTTTTTCTACAAAATCTACTATCTCCGATCAGATGCCAGAGAAGTAAAAGACAACAAACACGCCATAGTATCACGGAGAAGTAGTGGGGGGGGAATAAGAATTGGAAAGGCCTGGGAGGTTAATTCACACCCCTTACCTCCAAGTCTCTGCAGCATTCCCAGCCTGCACATCGAAGACTCCGTGGGCAGCGATTCTAGTTGACTCTGAGAAAACAAATACACAGATACCAAAGCCTGATACACCACCTTTATTTGAAATGTGTAGATACTGCATAAAACTCGCGTCATCGGTAGATCAGATACCATTGATGAAACCATGATACAACGTCCTTGAAACTAGAGCAAGCATTGGCAGCCACTGGTGAGAGACAGAAAAGCTTAACTCCCTCATTTTCCTTTCACAATGAGCAAAATTATTGAAGTGTTACCATAAAGCACAAACACCCACCTGCAAACAAGAGAGCTAATTATCACTGTGGAGTAACTTTCATTCTTCTGCAGAAAAAAAATGCAAAGCAGAACCTCATCTAAGGATGGCTAGCTGTCTTTAAACCCTCTCATGACTAAAAATGTTTCTGATACTCACTATTCGAAATAGAAGCAAAAAGCACTCAGAGCTTCAAAAGACGGTCTTTACCTCTAACACCGAATCCAATCCTCTAGCACCTGTTGGGGCAGCTATCAAAAGATGCCCTCAGGTCATAGCACAGCCCTTCCATTTAATTTCCACAACCCTTTAAAAAAAAAAAAGCCCCTGAAGTGTTTTTTATGGAGGGACTTCAGAAATGGAGGGAAGGTCTCCCCTCATAAAAAGATCGGCGCATTCAGACAAAAAAGAAAAAAAAAAAAGAGTACTTCCACAATCACGAAGCATTTACTCTCTTGAGAGCAAAATGTGCCAGCTTCACTTCGCAGGATCTGACAAGTTCAAAGTTTTGTGCTTAGGGAGATCTTCGATTCATCTTTCTCCTTCTAAGACAGTACCACAGAACGGAGAGGACTGCTGGCAGCTTTCAAAACCTATCGGTATTATGGCTCTGTACCTTAAACCCATTCAAGTAAGTACCTAACAAAAAAGAATCAAAGAATACATCTTATGCTTGTATTAGTGAGGAAACAAATTGTGTATCTTGCCTAAAAGACCTGGAAAGTTAGCTGCCTCTGTCGTACCATATGTGCAGTTTGGGGGAAACCTCACCTACAGCAGTCAGCACCCACGTACGCAGGGGGAAGTACGGCTGCTACTCCCTTCAGTGCTCAGAAACCACAACTCAATGGTCACTCCACCCTTCCCCCTCAAAAAAAAGTTTGTTTCAATTTTTTTTATTTTTTGAGACACACAGGTTTAACGGCACAAACACCAAAACTTTTCAAGTTTTCTTCACTATGACAAGGACAAAAGGTACCAAAAACTGAAAGTGGAGCTTCTCACATGACTCTATGAACTGGGACTTCATCACCACAATACTTGTGATAAAAGGAAGTTGGAAAAGCAGAGAGATACATACCGCTGTCATCCAGAGACACAGTCCTTCAAGCTCCCAGTACTGCAGAGGTGCCTAGCCTTAAATTTAGCCTCATCATTTGGGTAGAATCTGTAATAGCACGTTGCTTTTAGCCTTTGCAGTTTGGGAACGTCAGACCAACACTCATTTAAACACTATTCAAGAGCCTCTTAACCTCACTGTAATTTCCTATCTATCAACTTTAACTGATGCTTTTAAGGACAAACTTTCTGTAGTGGTTTTAACAGAAGGATGTGAGGGAAAACCACATGTATTTGGAAGATCTCTTAAGACCCTTGACAACACTGGCAATTTTAAAGCCTTGTGCAACTGGAAAGAGGATGACTCGTACTTGACAGATGCTGGTCACGTTGCTTAATACATTCTGGGAAGGTACTCGGATACTCTAGCCATGAAATTGTACATAGCTGGGGATTATCACTAGATGCACTAAAAAAAAAAAAAAAGGAATGAGCAGTTGCACATTTTTCTTTGTGTACTCAGAAAAATTCTGAGCTTTTTTAAAAGCTTCTCTCACTTCCCCCTCCTTTTCTTCTCTCTTACTCATATGCAGTCATCACTGGCTCTGCATCAGGAAGACTGCATGACCACAAACATTACCAGCAACAGTCTTATGGCAACCAAGCATTCTGAAGAGATGAAAGAAGTAAAAAGCATTCTTCTATCAAACTGGACACCAAGACATTAATGTCTGGCCTGTTAACACACCGTGACTCCCAACCATTCATTGAAGCCTCCTGTACATCCTGCTTTTACCAGGTTTGATGCTTGTAAAGTTTTCCCATATGTAGACGGTTGTGTTGAGAGACAGAGCTCAGACTAAATAGCTTTAAGAAAAACTTCCAGGCTGGCAATGCATCAAGTTATTATTTTTCAGAAATTGTTATCCTCAGCAAATTGCTGTAGCTCATCCTGTGAGCTCTGCAATGTCCAGGGAATGGGGCAGACCACCACAGAGCTGCCATCCAACATATACTGCAGCAAGAATACAGTACTACAGCACACAACGTAATGAAGCGCTATAGCCTTCTTGCACCATCCCACTCAAATCCACGCATGCTAGAGACAATACTTAAGATTGGCACTTATTCATAGCTTTTAACACTGTTGGACTAGAATTTACATGTTTTAGATCAGGTTTAAACATGCCTTGCAAGAGCTGTTCCTGCAGACCTCCAAAGATCTATGTCACCCTTATGGATTCAGTAGGCTTACTCATTAATTCAAAAAAAGAAACGGCACAAAGGTCCAAAAGAGTCAACAAAGAACTTTACAGTAAAAATCCTAGAGTTTAGGAACTACTCATGCAGGCACATGGGCTACTACTAGATCTTAAAAGATTGATTTCACAGTGGCTTTTATTAAATCTTTAGGAAAAAAGCCTGCGGAATTGACACTTCTAGAAAATATTATCAGCAACACTAATTTAAATATGCACAGAAAGCTGAATTCTGAACACTTAAAAGCCAGCGTTTTAGAGAAGATATTCAGCTACAGAGTTCTCACACTAAGTCAGTAAAACTCATTTTTGCCCCTATTAGTCAGAACGACTGAAGCACATATTTTGTAATAAAAACTTTCAGGCTGCCTTTTGGCATGAAAAAAGAAAAAAATCTGTCCCAGTTATGTAAGTGCAGCCTGGTATGTGGATTACTTTTAAATTCATGCATTTTATGCATGACTGTTAGATACGACAAAAGAAAGTGGGTGACTTCCTAGCAATTGGGGCACAGATACAGAGCTTCTGCATGTTAGTATTTCAGGAGGTGATTGGTAAAAATCGTGAAAATACTTAAGGGCAGCTTTGCTGTGACAGATACTACTTAAAGATTACTAGGCAACTCAGATCCAATTGGAGTACAAGATTTTTTTAAAACTGTAGAATTGTACAATAGCTAAGTGTAAACCAAAAGCTTTGATTCTTTAAAGCTTCACAGTTTAACTCAATATATTCAAAAGAAAATTACATGGATATAGTACCTCATGTTCTTAGCAAACATCTACGCTTCATCAAAGTTACCCTAGACCATCTCTAGTTGGAAGATTCTCATTTCTGACCAGCTTAAAGCTGAGTTTGGAAATTTATTGCATGTTTACCTGTCTTCAGACATTAAATGGGATATACAAAGGGACTGCTTTCTAAATGAACAGTTCTACTAGTATAACCACCACAATCTGTTTTTGCTGTGAGCACATCACTAGCATGCATCTAGTACTCAAAGAGGTAAGCACAGTTACAAAGTACAAAACTTTTACAGGTTAAAAAAACCCAAAACAAAACAGAAAGAAACAACCACATGCACACACAAATCAGGGAGAAGTGCTTTAACAGTCTCCATCCAGGAATCTCTGTACTTGTATCTCTACAGCTTGATATATTAATACCTTCCTCCATATTCTACTAGGAAAACTGCAGTGTAAAGTTAATCATATCCGCAGTGACTCTAGGGAAAAATCCCTGCTCTCAAAAATTCAGCTTTTTTCGGAGGATGGATGACTGCAGAGTTAATGCTTATTTTCAATTAGCTGTGAGTATCTATTTAAAGTCCCTGTTTAAACATGGAATTCAGTTTTTATACTTAATATAAATGTAATTATGTTTTGCAATGTTTTATAATTTTAAAAAGTCTTCCAGAATCCAGAGTTTAGATTTTCAATGTTTATTATGAATCACATTCACAGTGCAATACAAATTACATAAAAAGCTATACAAAAAACATACAAAGGCTACATAAAGCACGTACCATTCTGTAATGCATACAATGGCTGATGCTTAGGCTAGAAGTGTTCTTAACACCTGTTAGCAAGAAACTGAAGTCAAAAGATAAATAATTGGATTGAGAAACTCCTTCATTATATGCCAAAAAAAAAAAGCAACACTCTGCTTTTCTTAGCATGTAGAAAAGTTTTTCCACTGTTTCAAGCCTAGATTAATTTTCAATTAATCATCCTGTCCTCCAGCAAAAGTAGTCACAAAAAAATCAATTTAGCACTTTGCTTCCAGAGCAGGTTGATGATACAAGAAATAAACTCTAAACATACAGATAATGATGTGACAGCATACAAGTTTAGAAATATAAGTAAAAGTTCAGAGACCAAGATGGTCCAATATATGCACTGCTCATCTAAATTACACAATGACAGTTCTGAAGTACATTACACAATTTTAATGTACTGTCCATACCAGAGAAATACATTTACTGTACGTGTCTAGAATAATTCCTGCAAATGTTCATTGATGAGTTGCGCTAGTATTTTGGAGATCGATCAAAGATTTTTAGCTGTTTTCACAGCCTCTCCTCACACATATAAAAAAACCACCTGGCTGGCTAAGTGCAAATAAGTGGTAATTTCCACTACCAGTCAGATTCTGGTGGCAGTTTGATTTTTATTTCACTTTGTCAAATAAAAACATTTCACAGAAGCAACATTTTTCTTACCTTCAGTACACCAATGGTTTAGTGACTTCAGGAGATTTCTTCCTTATTTAATCTATGCATAACTTTAACAAGAGGTCCTAAGGACATTCTTGATACATAGTTTAAACTAAGGGTAAGTATTTGCCTAGTAGCAACAAAATGACAGCTCCGAACATCTCTTGGGCATGACACAATTATGAATTCCAGAACAGACTCTTTCATGTGCTGATTCTAAAAAATTAGAAAGAGATGTGTTTTTAGCCACCTACTTTTGCAGCTCTAGAGCTGTGAAGCTGACGAGTCGAGACTCATCTTCAGTTAAGACGCACAAGATCTTCCCTTTTGACAGATGACCATAATGAGGAAATTATTGCTTTAGCACCTCAACGCAGTCCCAGTCCGTTCAACGGGTTGCAAAGGCTACATAAACTGACAAGTCACAATTTTAATTAAGAAATTTGGTTTTGTGTGTCTGCATGCACAATCTGTTCAAGTATTACAGAGGGCTTGGAGACCTGGACATAATCTTTAAGTTCACGTAGAAAAATCAGTAAGGATGTAATATACAAAAATATATCAATCATGTATTTAATATCCATATAGCTTTTCATTCTAATCTGCATTATACAGCAATAAGCATCCTTACTGATCACTATTCAAATGCATCTCCCAAAATGCTAGTAGCACTTCTTCGATCTGTTTTTAGAATTAATCCAAAATAAATCCTATAGCAGTGTGTAGTACTTTACAGCCAAATTTTCAGTACTACTACTGAGTGTAAAAACCCTTCTCCTGGGGTCTAGCGAGGAAGAGCTTTTTTAATGCTATCAGAGCCCTCCTCTGTCTCCTGGCTGCTGTATGTCCCTTCTAGCAAACAAGAACAATGCCAGAGATTTATTGCTCCAAGTCCAAGGGAACCTCATGTATATCCCATACACGACCCGGGAATACTGGAGGCAGCTGTATCACCAGAGACCCTGCCCGAGTGGGCCTTACAGCATCTTCAGCAGAGCACTCACACTCAGAATTCTCCTCAAAGCCCAAGAGCCTGGCGAGTGCTCACTTACCAGAATGCTGTTATGACAATTCTCGGCATAAATGCTGCTGCAAAGAACTTTATTCAAAAAAGATGCTGAAGCAGAATAAGCCAGATGTACATTTTATAAGTCACGCACTGCTTCTGAAAGCATGCTGTAAGGCAAATTCATTTCAGACTAGGCTTTCAGAAAAAGTTAATGACTACAGCTTCCTCCCTGGCCCCAAGTAAAGACAAATTCGCAGGTGGGAAAGTTCTGAACAGCAAGTTTCACATAAATGCACTTTCTAAACAACATGTCTGAGTTAAAGATAACAACTACTACTGCATCGAATTTGGATCAGCATTGCATTTTTCAAATATGTATTACCATTAGATGTTAACAAGATATATTCAAGTGTCCACAGAAGTTTAGAAAACACTGTAAGAAGTTAGTAGAAAACCTCCATTGCTTCTGGAGCTGAAATATAAGTTTCAAACACAACACACATGGGGAGCTATGCCATTTACTCCAGTTCATGTAATATGGTGTTAAAACCACCAGTAGCTTTATAAAAGGGATAAATGAGAAATATAAAACGAAACGACAAAACTTCTCATACACTACTGCGATACTCAAGCCAAGTGATATCCAAGTGCCAAGACAAACCGTACATGAACACCTTCACGTTAAACTTCACATTCCCATCTGCATGTCAGCAAAGTTGTAGAAATTGTCTACATCTTGAGACGCTGATGCCTTGCTCTTCGATACAAAAACCTGTTTTATTAAACAAGGAAATAGTTATGCATCACTAATAAAGAAGTTCAAGTAGTCTTTGCTCATTCGGAGCCAGTAATTGTTATTTTTATTCTTGCATTTCATGAAAGGCACAATTCTGTTGGTTTTCACTGTGTGATAGAATAGTCTCAGAATTCTCTCAGCCCTCCTGCACCCTTCATTACGGTCACCTAGCAGACATGCTAGCAGCAGTAACCCTACACTTCCACTGACTGGAATTAAAAGTTTTGGGCTCAATTATTCAAGGGTCACAGCTTCAGCTAGTGTCCATTTTGCTTGGTGAAGTCAAACTCTGTCCAGGAAAGGGAGGAAACAAACACACAAAAACCTGAGACTACCAATAAGCTTTCCTTTAACAGAAAGGCAGAGTTTGTAAGAAAGACTCCCTTGCATTGTATTCCCCTCAAAAAACTTCATTGCTTCTTCATGAGATGATTTTTTTAAAAAAAAAATAACCTCAATTACATTTGCATTTTGTAAAACTGATCAATGCATGTGAAAGTCCAAGCTTACTAGGACAATAATCTTTGAAAGCTTTCAGCAAATCAACTACAAATATCTTAGGCAATGCCCAAATAGTTCAGTGTAACAGTGTTGTGGCTGTTCATCAATCTCAACATGCAAGTGATAGCCTCAATCAAAAACTTAAATTGAGTTCTTACTATCTTATATTTTCTATACCTCAGGAGGAAATCATCACCATCTCAGCACATCATTTGTTGGCACAGCCAACTGAGCTATTCTGAAGTGCACCGGGACTGTAGGAATGGGTTATTCCAGATGACTGTGCTCCTACAGCCACCGCTTTTCTGCTTCAGCTCAGAATACCATGTGAATGTAAACTATGACAGTTCCTTGAATTTGTTTACTTAAACTATGTTTTAAGATTAGTATCCTGTTGTCCAGTAAAATTCTGATTTAAAAAAAGACTGCATCATCACAAAGCAAGTAGTTTCCTAGACTGTTGCTTGGACACATGGTAGACTTCTGTTTGAAAGGACTTGAGAATATCTACTAATTATTTGGCAGTCATTTGGTGCGACAGCAATTGGTACCGTGGTCACAACAGTTGAACACCTTCTGTCCTTCCCTACCAGGATACTACAATTTACATTTTGCATTTTACATTTATGAGTAAGCGATGAGATGGAGGAACAATACTAGAAAACATGCCAAAAGAAAGTGTAGAAGGTCACACCAGAAAGAATGTCAAAGGTAGAGAGAGTGCAGATGTACCTAGTCCACACAAATGGGAAGTCTGCTTAAGTGCATAGTGTAGAGCTCTCCTTGTAACACATTGTTTCTACCAAACAGCTCAAAAAAATGGTGATCCTATTGCTGAAGAACTTTTCTACCCTTACTGGAGTATCTGGAGCTGTTTATCAGATTTATTTTAGAAACAAAAACCTGGTGAAATTAAGGTTATTAACAGATGAATTTAATAATTTTTAACTGCAGTTTTCAAATGCAAATGTAGCCACCTGCTTAAAAGCAGATTAATCTCCTGCAAAGTCTAACAGGATAGATGTCTTCCTAAGAGCTTTTGTCATTGTTTCTTGATCAAGGATACCTAGAATTCTCTCTGAGCACTATTATAACAACTCTCAAACACGATAAGGGCAGCCAACAATGAGGTGAAGCCAATTTATAGAGCACTCCTGAACTTTCTGGTAATAATAAGTCTGAAGTTTGTTACTCCCTAAATTACTTCTAAATTATGTCCCAAGGAAGAAATACATTTTCTAAAAAGTGTATACTCACGATGTTAAATTATCTAGGGATTCATGCACAAACCTAGTGTTTATCAGAAGTTTTAGAGTTACATTTTATCTAAATAAAGATATATACTTCTCAGGAAGCCCAAAGGTCTGCTTCTTAATTCAGTGCAGCAAGTATTTCATAAGCAAGGTAGATTTCACTATGAAACCAGGCTGTAACCAGAAGTGTTAAATCTCGATGAAGTAATTAATTCACATTGGAACTGAACCGAAACACTATGGATCACCTTCAAGAACAATGCTTACTGCACAGTATGAAGTCCATAGTCTGAGGGTTCTGGATGCATCTCAGATCAGGACATTCACAGTGTTATAACAACAGACACTAGTCATTTTAATGAAGAAAATATACAAATTTATTTGTTCTAATAATTAATATAATTTCAGTCTTTGAATAGAGAAAATGATTTAGAAGAAGCAGTGAATTACCTACCAAGCATTAGCTTTGTTCTGTATGGGGTGGGGTGGGGAGGGGGGAAATATGCTAACTACACTAAAAAAAAGGCACTGTAGGCTCCTGCTTAAAGAGGCCATTTTAATGGTAAAATTTGCAGTGATGACTTTTGAGTCACAAGAAGAATCAGTAATATTACAACACTGCCCAGACTGTAGTTCTAGTATTCTTCAGACTGAGCCAAATTAAGGCCTACAACACATCAGGTTTTTGCTGGTGCAACAGCAAACACAAAAAAGCAAACATTAGCTGCATTTGAGATGACTTCTTACAAGACAACTGTTTTCCAGAAACTGGGCAGTCTAGTTCTGCATAATTCTTTTGAACGGAACTGAAAGACAGCAAGGAGCTGTATGGACACTACATCTCAAAGACATTCTAGTCTTCTTTGAATAGCAGCTTGAAAGCAAAAGGTTTGTAACTTTCTTGTTATCAGGAGTGCTCTAATTGTTCCCAGAAACTTTCTCAAAACCATCGCCATTCAGAGAAATGGAGACAGCAAGCAAAGAAGACGTGTGGTGTAAAGAAGCTACAGTAAAGCAAGCTGACAGAAGGAAAAAGAAAAATGCCTTTGAAGGAAGGCATTCTGCAATATCCTACACAGCAAAAGTAAACCTTGGAAAAAATTGAAATCACATCATATTATCTTTGTCAGGGTTTAATAGATTCGGACATCACAAAGCAGACTTCAGTATAAGACTTGGAGCAGAGCTTTTCCCAACTATATTTATAGAACTTGCTTTTACTATTATGTGAAATAACAGTTTGAAATGGAAATCCGTTCTTCGATGGATATGGGGATTTAGTACTCTCTTTCCTAGGGAAAGTTTTCTTGTCTCCAACAAGCAACTTGAGTTTTAAGTACAAAAAAAACCCCAAAACAACAACAAAAAAATTGGATATTCAGAAACCTAAAAAGATTGTGCAGTATGTCAACACTACAGCTTGATCATGAAGTATCCCAGTTGTTCTGCAACATTTTCTGCTGATAAAGCAATACACCAGCTTACCTTGGTCCCACTAAAAACATCATTTACAGTGCTTTGACATCTTTCCACAGCACCATCTCCATTGAATTCCAAAGCAACCACTGGACCTAGAAGATAGTTTCATCTAGAATCAATACTACTTTTAGGCTTGGCATTGAAACAGTAGATTTCTCAACCCATAGAGAATTGTGAAGCTTGCAAGAAGCATTTTACAGTTCTTGCTTGAGCAGCCATAATGCAGGATAAAGCATTAAAAACACTTAACCATAGCTTCAAAGTACAGTGTTATCTGAGAAGAAAATATCTGCAATTCCATGCTCACTTTTGCAGAGATTCTGGCAGGATTCCAGTTTTACTTTTTGAAAGGCGGCAATGTCACAAAAACGCTAAGGAGCGCAGGGCATCGTGGAAGTGAGTCAGACTATACTGCTCAAATAGTGAGCCATTTCACAGACATCTGGAGTAGGACTGAGTCATTCAGGCATTTTTGCCTCAGTCCCAAGATAGCAAACTGCCTGATTTTTAGACTTCTTCTCACCCACTATTTGCAGATCCCCTTTCTCTGGTTTCATTCTGAACACGTTATTTCTTCCCACACGGGTGCAAATAGCCCTTAAACTAGACTGTCATCTGGTAAGTACAACAACTTTTGTCCTATTCTTGCAATGAGCATCACAGATCTCTTATGTTACTATGAAAAAAAAAAAACCTGCACGTTGCTACTAAGTTCGGGAGCCTGTATTGAGCTTTAGCATATAACAGATGGCGAGATATCAGTAATTCTGCAGGAAGAGACAAAAAACAACTACAGTGAGATGGATAAAAAGGCTTTAGAAATACTCTGACAGTACACCAGTTATAAACAGGAATTTAATATTTGCCTGCTTTATATACATCTAAACTGATTTGCTCAAACAGGTATACAGAACCGCTGAACATCTGGGTGGTTGAGCAGCAATGGTGGTAAGTTAGAGCCCAGAAGCATGAGCTGCTTTTGACCACCCCAGACAGATCTGCCTGTGCCACTGCTCCTGAGCTATGCGGTTGGACCACTAGAGGGGAGGGCAGAGCCGCCAAATACATGTGGAATACCTCATTTCTGATGCCTTCAGGAGTTTTGGCTCCTTTAGGGCCCCACCGGGGCTTCCAAAACTCATCTCAACTGGCTTTACACTATGCCCTTGAAATACAATTTTCTCCTTCGTTCCTTTTTCTTCTCCAGAACTCTCTAGTGACAGTTAGATTTCTATATCAAGAAGAGAAAGAAAACAACACAAACTCACCTTTTTCAAGCAGCGGAATGAATTCTGATGCACACTGCTGGAAAACTCTGTGAGCATCCTCTGCCTGCATTGAGACTTCTTTAGTCTGTACCAGCTGGAAATACAAATTTCTCCTTCGTTCCTCTTTCTTCTCCAGAACTCTCTAGTGACAGATTTCTATATCAAGAAGAGAAAGAAAACAACACAAACTCACCTTTTTCAAGCAGCGGAATGAATTCTGATGCACACTGCTGGAAAACTCTGTGAGCATCCTCTGCCTGCATTGAGACTTCTTTAGTCTGTACCAGCTGAAAGCCTTTGCCAGTCATCTGTTAACAGAGAAAGAATTCATGTTAAAAATGCTTCTAAGGCAGAGAGTTCAGCTCGAGTATCCAGGTTACACTGGAATAGACCCATTTTCTCCACACACATTAAGCCACAGAGCAAAGGGACCCTTTCTGCTCTTTTCAAAGACCATTTGCTGTTTCTATGTTTCTGTTTATTTTCATTCCATTCATCCAGATTTTCTCCTCTGCCCTAGCACACCTACAGGAGTAAATGTGAATGTTTTTGTTTTATATTATGGCCCAAGGTTGTGGGTTTTTTTCCCCACAATCCCTCACAAGCTGAAACTAATGGGAGTTAAAAGCATGCAGCATCTGGAGCCAAGCAGTTAGTTCTCAGTAGTCTCCAACAGTTCAGTCAAGCGTTAGTTCACTCTCATCTATCCACTGCTGAATTTTTCATTTTGGAAAAATAGTTGCAAACTTTCGAACACACACAGTTTTTTACTTCAAATCTAATACCAAACTAAAAGCATGCAGAGAAGCAGCAACTGTATTTGTACTTCCAAAGCATCCATTAATCTACAGAGCAGTAAGATTTCCACAGAATCTCACTACCTAGTCTTTTAGTGTCTTCTTAACTCTGATTTCTAAAGAACTACTAACACTGGAGAACACATCTATTATCCTCTTTACTGTAGCTATCCCTTCTTAGAAAAAAACAGCCCGTAAGTACCATCATCTCCCTTCACTCCAGCAGCTGTTAGTAACTCAGTTCCATAAAAATCCAGTTGGGCAGTGGGGGGAGCGGACATGGAAACACCCTACACACCCTACAGCTTTCTTTCCTTGCAGTTAAAAACCCAAGGG
>NW_009622564.1:14620-24115 GCF_000690535.1 Cariama cristata
AGATCCACTGGTTTTTTTTGTTGATCATACAACCCTGGGATCAGCAGCTTTTGCAGGTACCTCTCAGAAGCTGTAGCTCATGGTTACTGGTTCTGCTCTGTCATCCCTGGCACTCCAGGTTGCTAAAAGCAGCCAGCCACTCTCAGATTTTAGCCCCAGGAAACCCAAACTCAGGCAAGCTTGGGAGCTGCTGCCTCACGGGGGGGAAAAAAAAAAAAAAAAAAAAAAGACAGCAGCAGATATTTCAGTAATGGAAGACAGCTGACCAGCCATGACAAACACTCACCGCCTCTTCCAGAAAATTATTCCAATACTGGGTGGCAGGGGGGATACAATTTAACACTTTTTTTTTTTCCTAAAGTCTCTGTTAGTACTGGAAAAACTTTCAGGACAGACTGTTTTGTTAGTTGTGACTTTTGGGGCAATAAGCTAACTAGTTAATTGGCTATATCCCTTTCACAAGCATTGCCAATCACTTACTTTACATTTGACCAAGTTCATCAAGTCAACTATGCGTTTTCTTCAGAACGTACCTTTGGCGTGCCGCGATGGAAAAGTACACTGGAACTATTAGAGGATAGATGGGTCAGTCACAGGATATCAGCTGTAAAACAACTGTCGGGTCAGATGAGCTCCAGTCTCTTACCTTGTTTAAAGGTTTTAAACAGTGCCGTTAATCAGTATGGTTAGTAGACAAGCAGAGTCTCTGTGTTCTACCTTCAGAGAGCACCAGAGGCTGTCCAGAGGAAAGTTCAATTAGAAATTCAAAATACTGAATGCAGACAAAGGTCACTTACCTCATCAATTAACTTCCTGGCATTTGCAGTTGTGTAGTCACCAGCAAAAAACACGGCCAAACACGATTCATCGCTGCTTTTCTGTCTCCGCCCTCGAGTTACTGGTATTATGCTCTTTGTAGCATCCGTAGAAATTCTGACAGCTTTCAGCTCCTCAGAGCTGGGCAGAGGAACATAATCTGGGACTACAGCATTCTCAGGCAAAAGGCCCCAATTATTTTCTCCTGACACAGGGGTAAAGTCATGGATGTTGCTCCATGTGTTATTGAAGATACTCAGTCCAGCATCTTTAAATTGTAAAGCAAGCTCAGGATAATAGTACTGGAAACATCCAAATTTCATACCTGTGGAGGACTCGATAATGGGCTGGGTGGCACAGCACAAGAACACCTCCAGCTTTCTGCAGTCCCGAGTGCGAAACTGTTGGCAGGCCACTACACATTTACAATCTTTGCAGTTACGGAAAAACACGCTGCCTTTTATTGGTCCTAAAAAGATTTGGCAGTTTACACAGTCATCAATAGTGATTGTAGCAGAATGGTCAAATATGTAGATACTACAGTTCTCACAGTCCTGAATGACAAATTGTTGCCCTGCTACTTTTCCAGGCAGTCGGCCCACAGTTTCGTCTTTAAGTCCAGAAAAAGTGTAATCTTTAGGGTCAACCTGAAGGAGGAAGAAAAAAAGAGAACATGAAAGTCTTCACATACAGAGAATATTATAGTGCTAAATGTCAATTGACTTGCATTAATTGAGGTAGTGCTGAGTTGTACAGGATAACCTGCCAGAAGACTCTTCAAAGAGTGATGAAAGATCAGAAGCAGTTCTTTCAGCTAAACTACTGGAATGCCCAGCGGTGAGGTACAACAAAGAATTGAAACTACACTTCCGAGATGCTCCAGCAAAAAAAAAAGACTAACGCAGTTTGTCCTCTAATAAAGAAAGGGGGTCGGGGGAGCTAGTTTTCTCTGTGGACTCTAAACTGTTTCTACAAGGAAGATAGTCCTGGGTATTATTGTAATAAATGTCATAAGTGAATTGGCCAACATACTTAAAGATTCATAAAGCTAGAGGGAAGATAGTCCTGGGTATTACTGTAATAAATGTCATAAGTGAATTGGTCAACATACTTAAAGATTCATAAAGCTAGAGATACACAGTATTTCCTTTTCAAGTAGCTTTCTTGGTCATATTTTACCACACCTCAACAGACTGCAAGAAAATTTTGCTGCTTTCGAGCAGTATCTCCTTTATTACATTTGCAAACTATGAAGAGCTGGCTTACCTGCGCCACAGCACTATCTTGTGCTAATAACTACAAGATTTTTGTGCTAACAGCAGCTACGCCATTGTTTTCGCTGCTACGACCGCCATGCAAACATTGGCAGTGGTGGTGCAGGGGGCACGTTTACAGACCTCTCCTCCTCCATGCTCCAGCATCGGGGCGGGGGGACACTTGAGAGAAGCTGTGGCTTTTCCTGGGTCTCTCCGTTGGGAAGTGGTGACCAAAGAGCCACGCAGAGCCCAGGACGAGATGCGATACAGGTGGAGAGCAAGAATAATACAGCTCACGCTGTCGTAACACCAAAGGAAGCCAAGCTGTCTTATTTCTAGAGATATGTGTGAGTCTCAAGACAACTACAATTCCCAGAGCAAATTCTACTCCGCCCTCTTGTGAAAGCTCATTAAAATAGCACTTAGAAGAATACAAGTACCTCAACCAGTCTAACACAAGACCACTTCACAAACCTGCTATTTGATTATCAGCCCGGGGGCCCTAAAGTTTGCTGCACAGTAATCAGTGTTAATGCATTACAACAGTTTCTGTATAGCCCAATTTGTAAGAAACTCCTCTTCCTCCTCCCCACCATTTCAGACATTCACACGAGATCTAGAGACCAGAAAAAGGCATAAACCAGGATGCACCAGTGCCAGACATTCACTAAACCAGCTCAGCCCAGGTAGCTTTTGTCCAGAACAGCTAATGGAAGCTAAAACTAGCTTCCATTATAGTCCAGAATAGCTAATGGAAGCTACCAGCTGATAAAATGTTCTCTTTTACATACAACATATCCAACCTTCAGACAGGAAAGGAGGTTTACAGCTGATGAATCTTCCAAATAAAATGCAAGTTGAGACAATGAAGATGGCTTCCTAGAAATCTCCCCTCGATCATATTTAATACCACTAGTACACATCCAGGAAAGTTAATTGGAAGAGTTATAAATAAAATAACAAGGCTCAAATGATAAGGGACACAGCATGGAAAGTCAGCCACACAGTACGATTAGGATTCAAATCCTCTAAGGTCTAAAGTCTCATATGAGGTTACACATTTGATCTGTATACAAGATATTTATACTCATATTCTCTCATACTTGAGAATCTAAGTATCAAAATTGGTTTTGGACACGTTCTTCCCAAGCATCTCCTAAAATTTTTTTGTTTTGTTTTAAAATAACTTTGGGAGACAGGCTTACTGCCTTCAAAACTGGGTACAGAGGAATGGTTACTTCTCTTAGCAAGGAGAAGTTCAAAGTTTCTGCAACTTACAGCTTTTTTGAAAGTTGGCACCTAAGCAACTTCTAAATTGCTCTGCTCTAAAAAGCCTCTGAAGCAGCACTAGCTCGTCCTACACAGTGGCCTTTACAGAGATGTGTGAAACTTCAACTTCACCTTGCAATTTTATTTAGGCCTAGGTGAAAGACACCGGTTAGCCAGCTAACCCACAGCTTACAGACAGTTTCAAATGAGAGCGCTTGAGAAAGAAGTAGTTGAGTTTAATGGTTAAAAAGGTCAGCTTATTACCAGATTCAGGAGCTCAATTTTATTTCCCTGACGTGATTTAAGAGTTCTGCCCTGACACAACTCTTACTTCTCAGTTTGTTCACCACGCTAGGGAGTTTGCCAATTTCCTTTAATTTTGCTTTGCAGTTTTCCTTTTAAAGACCAAGAGTATTTATTGACTAACACTGACTAACTACAAACTGGAGGGACAGAATGAAATAGATTTAACACCCTCTCCCTCTATTGCCCCTGTGAGGAGGGTGAAACCCCAGAGCCTGTGGCAGATTTGAATGTTTCACTTCCCCTGGGTAAAAGAAACATGCCAGAAAAAGGAGCATGAAGGCAGAACTATGAGTTTGAGGATGCATCCAACAGCTGTCATATGCTCACCACAGAGTTTCATGCTCACCATCTCTGAAGTCTGCAGCTATCATCAACAGGTTAATATTAAATCACTGCATGCACCTTCCTTCCCCCGACAGTCAGCGCTAACTGCTTTCTAGGCTCTGGCTCAGCAATGTAACAAAAAAGCAGGCTAGGAACACCAAAAACAACAGAAGAAGGTAACATCTGCAGCCTCATACAACCATAACCAGGGCTATGTAGATTTCTCTGCCTGTTCATCTGGTGCAACTTTTGCTGTAAAATCTTAAGTATGTGGCAGGTCAGCAAAAAAAAAAATCAACTGTTTGATAACTCATCTATTTATCCTTTGTATTTGGATAAAGCTTCAAGAACTTTGTCCAAATCCACCCACCTCACCCAGACACATGTTTTACTCTCCATCCCTTAACACATTTTTAAATGTCTTTTTTTCCCCAGGCTAGTATAAGTTGAAATGATGACAGTATTTATAGAGGCAACTTTTTTAACACTTTCAGCTGAATTTAAAGAGTTTTTGGAGTAGATACAAGTCATGTATTAATAGATATGGGCACAGCTCAAGAGCTGAAACCTTCTAACAGAAGTGCTATGTGCAGGTTCAGGAATTACTCCATAGACTGACCTAAAATAACCAGATACAATGACAAAAAAGTAATCACTGCTTACGCAATATTCTTCCTCTTCAACAGAGGTACAGAAGTCTCATCTCTGGTTATCAGCGATGACATTGGTGATAAGTCTGTTACAAAGGACTAGAGGACAAATTGTAAGGAGCAGATATTTTAAAGAACAAAGAAAGGAGAGAAGTGGAGGCAAACAAAAGTTTGTCATGGTTGCTTTGAACTCAAGGAAGTTCTGCTGCAAGAAGCGCAAGGTGCGTTAAGCAGCTTTCCTTCCTGCAAACGCTTGTCTTGCAAGAAGGTCAGAGGCCAGACGTGAAGGCTGCAGATGACGTGCATCTCTTCAGCCACCGTTACCCAGTTTACTGGCACCAAGACTAGGCAGCTCCTGTTTGGAAGGAGACTTAGAAGTATTAGACCCTCACAGTTTTCAGTGGTAACTGTGCCTAGAATCACCAAGGATCCCAACAGCTTCCTGAACTCTTTCTGGTATGAGTTCGTGTCTTAACAAGACACTTTCACCAGGTCCATCAGGAAAGGAGTTTTAGTCAGCAATGGTATGCCACCACGAATATAAGAAAGTACCGCTGTTCTTAATGGATTATGGTTCTCCCCTAGTTACCTGGGTCTAGCCTGCTGAGCAAACAATAATTTGTAAAGTCTTTCTGAACCACTTACACTAAGGTCTTCTCTTTTAAATATCTTTCTCAAAAAATCATTCCCTATCTCTCTAAATCACAACAGATGGTGGTTCAGCTATGGACTTATATACAGTTGATGGCACACAAGAGTTGGCTGCTGACCCTTCGACACTGAAAGCTGCAGCTATAGGGTAGGCACACAAACTTAAGAGGCTTTCTGTGCTATTTTTATCAGTAGGGGAATTAACAGAAAGGAAATAAGCAAGAAAAGTACATTCCCAGGCCTAGAAACTTCTGCATATTCATAGTTGCATGGGCTTGGTCCCTTAAGTACTGAGTTGCAACATCCTCTGGAGACTGTTGAAGTTATTCACCTCTGGTGAGTGATTTCTAGATACTTAGGCAACAAGAAAAGGTGGAAAGAGGGACAGTATGCGCAGGTTCCAGTCACTAGCATATGGTTTTTCATCTTGGAGCATCTCCCGCACACCTTGACTTTAAATGTGGCCAATACAACAGTCTGAATGCACATTTCATTCTGTGCTTTGTAATCTTCCCTTTCTCCCAGCGTACCCGTAGTAGCATAAAACAGTCATTCTCATACTTTTCTGACCAGCAAACTATTGCTAAATACTGCAGACAGGAGAAGAGGAAGAAGAAAAGAAGCTACTATACACCTATATCTGACTTAACTGGAAATATTGTTTAATATGAACCTGCTGACTGATTCTCAGTTGATAGACTACATTTTGAGAAATACAGCATTAGTTCTTCTGGTGCACTAGGAAGCGTAAGACAGATGCATCGGATTTAAGGATAAAATATTTCATTGTTTAGTTAGAGGAAAAAAAAAGTGA
This sequence comes from Cariama cristata, assembly GCF_000690535.1. Lineage (NCBI taxonomy): Eukaryota > Metazoa > Chordata > Aves > Cariamiformes > Cariamidae > Cariama > Cariama cristata. The sequence continues at coordinate 20,707 of NW_009622564.1, forward strand.
TTTTATTTATATTCCAAAATAAAATATAAAGCAGCTACCTAAACAATATCTAGATAGTTCAAGATGCCCACGTCAGCTAAGACCATTCTAGCATAATCCTCAATTGTAGGGTAAGTAACAAAAGACTACCTATGATTTATATAGAAAGTTAAACCTCTGAGTTTGGGGGTTTTTTTTAATTGTTTGAATACAGCCATCACAGCCTGATACAGCAAGGATAGCTGCATGTTTCCTATCAACTAAAGCAGTTAAATTGCATATCAACTGACATAAAACAAAACCTTACTTGTTCCTTCTAAAAGGAAAAATCATCTGGGAAGGAAAGTCCCTCTGAACTTTACTGCCATTGCAATCATAATTCATCCAATCCTACTTCCTTGAACATGAGACCACAGCAAAAAAGACGATGCAGCTTTTTGCATTTCTTCTCCTGCAGAGAAGGTCACAGCACTTGGGTATATCTGCCATCACAAGACATAAAACCCCAGTTGCTGTCTATATGTGCCCACCTTCAGTTGCTGTTGTAGTTATCGCTCTGGTCACACACGTAAAACAACATTAGTCACACAGAAGGTAGTAAGGTAGGAAAGAAAAAGGGAGACTGGGAGGTGGAAACCTAGCTGAAGGCGGCTGAGGAGGGCTGAGCACCACCAAGTTCCTCTCCCATGCTTGGTCAGAAGGGGACTCTCATGACAGCCCAATGACATCATCACATAACAAGTCCCCAGGATGCGGTGCAGTAAAAACAGACTCTGTAATAAACTGTACTTGTTCTCCTGGACTAAGAATCCCAGAGCAGCAAGAAACTGAACACTCATTCTTTTCCTTTCCGTTTTCAAGATAAGCTGATCCTTTGATTCTTCTACTGCACCATAAGTAATCTTCACACAGTTCTCCGAAGCCAAGGGTCAGCAGGCATTACAAAGATCCCAGCAGACTTAAGATGCAATCTAAATTTGAATAATTTTTTTTCGTACCTCAAAAACAGACTTATGTCCTCACTTAAATGAGGTTGTGTAGAAATCTGAAGAGGTCCCTCAAATTCATATACTTTCCTTAATTTCAATTCAACTATCAGCATCTTGTAATATTTTGAATTTAGAGTTTTCTACCACCCAGTCCATTTTCAGGACTATCATACAAGAGTTACACAGTCACTAGGATATCACCATATTACTCTTTGGTTAGATCTACACTAGCAGACAGTACCAATACTAATCATCTTTGGTCACCAGAACATAAGTAAAATAGACTAGTGATGCTGTCCAGAAGCAGAAGAAATAGTTTTGCTGGAAGAACTCCTCAGGTTCAGAGCTTCTTCCAGCGCAGCTGTCAGCTACCAGTCACCTCTCTGCACATCCCTAATCAGACAAGCATGCACATGAGCGTGTCTACATTTCTCTGCCTACAGTGAGAGTGTCAGCATGGCATCAATTTACAGGAAGGCAGCTGGAGTGTCTGAGCAGCAAGACTGAACCCACCTGTAAGAACGTACAGAGGACAGCTTACAAGAACTGCGGACAATTGCCAAACCTGCTTGCAGAACTGTATCATTGAGTAGGAGATCCTAAAATTAGAAATACACCTCCAACCCAAATGGTGCATCAACACATTATTAAAAGTAACAGGAAATGAACATTAAAAGACCACTAGAACATCTGTTGACAGAGTTGAGGTCCTCTGGGTTCAGAATACAATTCAATGCACTTGATGAACAAAAAGGAGTCTTCATGCCACAAGTTTTCCAAATGACTTCAGGGTGACTTTGTGCACAAACACAAATTGTGAAGCAAATAAGTATAGTATCTGTGATGCATCAGAAATGAGAAAGCAATAGACAACAGGATAACATATCAGAGACAATACTTACAGCTACTACATTAACACTGACTTAGTATCACTTCATACAAACTGGGATCAACAAGTTTAGTGCACCAAGCGCTCCGTATTCCTTTACCTAAGACCAGGTGTCTCAGTAGTGCTTTCCTGGTTTAATGTACCAAGCATACACCCAAAAGCTCAATGAAAGATAATGTTGCAAAGAGCAAGAGAAATGGGCTTAAACATTAAATAGCCGTTCTTGAGCTGTACAGTACAAGAATAAGCAGCTAATTTGACTGCTTCCACAGTTCAGTAGCAGAGCCCAAACTCACTGATTCTTCTGGTTTCTAAGAGTCTTTTATAGAAAAGGAGGAAGTTGTTGTATGTGCAATACGTTACATGCTTTTTTTTCTCCAGAGGTAGATTGTTGGTGCTGTAATAGCCTCATCCGTTAGCCTGAGCCTACTTCCAGCACATTAACAGTCATTTCCTTAGCAACAAGGCTGGCTGTTCTCTGCATCAAGTGTTTCTATGTCCTGACTTTCTTCCTCTTAGTTTTAGAAGTTAGCATCATATAAGCATATTGGGTAAAAAGTCTTATATTTGTTGAGCTTTAGCTGATGAATTTGCTCTAAAATTGAATAATGTGACTTTGAATGCTGATTTAGTAATTTACTTTTGCACAGAGCTAAGACTTGTTCTGCTGCTCCAAAACATGGTTTCGGTACAGCCCTCTCCCTGTGAGAATAGGCTCCACACAAGTAACAGGCTGCCATCCTCCCTTTCTCTCTCCAAAGCTACGCTGCAAATATCCACTAGTAAGTCAGAGCAACAAGCCCAACACAGATCAACCGTCTTTATCCTCAAGGAACTGATTCCTCCGGGCCACGCGCACACTCTCTAGTTCATCCTCATCTGAGCTTGCCTTAATCTACTTGGAAGACTTAAGGGACACCCTAAAGCACCCAGCCAAGTTTAAAAAACAAGTAACCTAAGCAATCAAATAAGCTCGCACATTTTCTTTTCTATACTTGTAAAACATGGCCTAAAGGTTTGGGGATTTTGTCTGTTAAAAACCACATCAATTAAGTTGATGGCCCACCCCGTTTTCTCCTTCCCCCACCCAAAGGCAGATTGAGAAGAGGGGAGACCTAGCAGGGCTATGATGTCATGATATATTTAGGAAGGGAAACTTGAAGAGAGGGTGGGAAGAAATACATTTAATCCAGCACTTCAGTGCTTTCCTGCTTGAGACTTCACGATTGCCTTCAACAGGTCAGGAAACAGCACCGGGAAGGATCTGTCTTCATCCGTCACTTCAGGGACCGACAGACTAGTTCTAGTTCCTCTAGCTTTTCCAAAACAAACCCACCCAAAAACTGCAACCTAAAAAAAAAAAAAACAACAACAAAAAAAAAAAAACAAAAACAAACAAAAAAACCCAACAAACCACCCAGCCAGCCAAGCAGGAAGAATAAATATTACTGACAGGACACAAGACACAAGTTTTATGCCTCCCCTGAGACACCCGCTGCAGGGACTTCAGCTCCCCCGCTCCCCACCCACGCCCACGACATCGGTTTGCCTC
>NW_009622565.1:0-2219 GCF_000690535.1 Cariama cristata
CCTTAAAAAAATCACCTTCTGAAGGGAAATTTTCTAAAATCTCAGATGCCAGTATCTTCCGGCCCCTGCTGTCTTCCATTTGCACTTTCCTGACCTCTGCTAAAGCCTGCCTTGTGTCCTGTATTCATCAATTATAGTGACAGCTGTCCCCCTTTTATTTATAGTGTATCTGGCAACCAGAGTGAATCCTGTTCTGGAGTGACTAATATCACCATGAGTTCAGTGTCTGTGCCCCTCAAGGTCTTAGCCTCTGCAGTGAAGGGATTTTTCATGTACGGTACCTTGGCAGCTTTCTTCCATATGGACAGTTTGCTTTGAAAATACCACAAATAGGTGAACTCCTCTTTTTTTATTTTCCCTCCTAGACATGCTGCTAGATTTTTTGGGATGCAGCTATCATCCCACCCTTTTCAAAATCTGGTCCCTCACATCTACATACTTACCTCCTTATTTAACTTAGCATCTTTGCCGCAGTTTGCACTACTTGTTCAGCAAAAGCTCAGCATTTTGCCTGTCTCTTTGCTCTAAATTCTGCCTGCCACGGAGCCACTAAGTCAGCGTATGCTGTAATTGAGCACAATGTTCTGCATTTGTAAAATAACCTCAGGATTGTTTCATTTGGCACTCGAGAGAGATAAGAAAGGCACATCACATCAGGGAGTGGAAAACTTTGACCTGCAGCTACTCGGATACTTATCTCTGTGTAGCCATCGAAGTGTTACTAATGTATGTTTCCTCTTCCTCAGCAGTAAAAAGAAATACATCCCGAAACATTCATGTTGCGTAATTGAAAATTACAACTTGTATTTTGGAGGTGTGATGACACTCTTTGCCTTGGAAGAGGCATGTAACTCCTGCATCTCCAGCCTGATAGCACACTGGCTGCTCTTCTGGAATGGGCTTATCGCAGGATGGAAGTTTGGGGAATACTGCAACACTCAGGCACTATTACAGCACTCTCACATCTTTCAAAGTTATGCTGGGCTAACGTGCAAATAACTAGCCAAATGGGATTTTCAGGAGGACATCTGTAATTACCATATACAAGGCAAAGATCCCTGCATCTATTTTGGCTTTGAACCAACACGGTATTTAATCACATACTTATTGTTGAGCATGAGACTGGAACAATTAATTTCAAGTGAAAAGACAAGGAAATACTTAACCTCTTTGCTAGACCAGGGCTATGAATTGCACTATAAACTAGTGCTAAAGAAATAACCATGCCTTTCCATGTGATAATTCAAGTAAGGGCAAAAGAACTGGTCAAGGAATGGGGTCTTAGGGAGAAGAGATGGGGTCTTCGTGGAAAGAAAGAAGGGGTGGACAACCTGTGGGAAAATATGGACACCTCAAAACGGTTGACTGAGGTTTCCACGCAACGGTCTGATCCGATTCAAATCTGCAAGTAGTTGATGACTACACCCTTCATGCACAAAAGAAATCTCTGAAGATTTGCAGGACTAAGAGGTTAAAGACGAGGCTCTAATCAAGGTGCAGCATTCCTTAAAACATGCAACCCTAAAGCAGATCTTCAACTGATATAAAATGATATGCTTCCAAAGCAGGATCAACTCACACCATCCAGAAATATGCAGTGGAGCTCAATAAAGTTGGGGGAAAAAAAGAGGAGATAAAACAGAAGACTTTGTCTGAAGAGAACTTTAACTTCATAGCTCCAAAAAAAAATTTATGGATAGGCAGATGGGTAAGACAGCAAGTAAACAAGCGAACAAAAACCCAAAAAAGCAGCACAGTGAGAGAGTACAGGTTGTTGAAATATTTGTGTAAGACAGTACAATACCCTCAGGAGGTATTTGCAATGTTACTGAGGTTGTACAGGGAGTCCGAGAACTCCCACTCACATACCTGCTGGAAAAGGGACTGAAAATCTGAAGAACTCTATTCTGATTCAGGTGCTCCTACATTAGCAAAGAATTTGGTATTGTCTTCCTTGTGCACCCAAATGGCTTACAGCATCAGAAATACTAACACAAGAATCTTCATTCTCGTCTTAGCTGCTTTTCATTACCCAAGCTAATGAAAACTCAATTGAAAACTATAATGGAGCATACCAGGAAACAAGGAAAGGAAGTATAAAATTTTGCTCATTATAGATTAGTACCTAATCTCTAAGCAGTCCAAGAGAGAGATTGAGAAAGATATCATGCTTATCTTCTGTTTTCCTTGTGTGTCTCAAAACCCATCTATCACCTGTG
>NW_009622566.1:0-1766 GCF_000690535.1 Cariama cristata
AAGACCCCCGCGAGAAAATGCCTGGAGGTGCCGGGCATCATGTGGTCTGCGGCGTGCGTGGGGCTGGCTGGGAATCAGCCCCCTGCCAGAATCCCGTGGGGCTCACCTTGTATGTGGAGGCTAGATAACCCCACTCGTGTGCTGTGGCTCTTCACGGAGGGAAAAAAAAGCCCTGTGCTGGCAGCAGGGTGACCACCGGAGACAGGGGACCCCCTTTTTGCAGCCGTTCCGGGGCACCTCCATCCCCTCCTGGCGCCTGCCAAGTTGGACCCAAGACAGGGCGGTGGCGAGTTGGTGGGTCCTTCCCCTCCTGCAAACCCAGCTCGCCGCTGGCTCCTGGGAGGGAGATGGGGAAGAAAAGGAGACTCTGAAAAGCTGTCGCTGTGGGATAAGGCTGGGTGTTCCTCAGGAGAAGTCTGGGGCTCCAGAACTGATGGCTTGTCTTATTTCTCATAGCCGTGCCATGTTTAGGCATCAGGTCAACCTCAAACTTGCTGCCCTCCCTCACTTGTTCCGTGCTCATTTCTTTCTTTCAATCACTTTGGAGTGTCGGGAACTGCCTCACTATTACGTTAAGTTCTGGATGATGTAATTAAAATTCAGAGTAATTCAGAGTTCTTGTTAGCTGACTAGCTTTGTGACAACAAGCTAAATGTCACACACTTCCTAATCTTCAGCTCTGCTCCCAGCCCGCTTTCCACAAAGAGCAACTTCTTTTCGAACAGCTTCATGGGTCCTGGGCTCTGCTCTCCTGTCAGCTGGTTGTGGGGGATTTTTTTGTTAAATTCCTGACATTTCTTTTTTCAGGTCTATTCTCAAATATTTGGTTATGGCGAGGTGTTGCAGGAGTCCTTACTGTTGCTGTAATTTTGATTTTGTGTGTTCAGTTTGGTAAGTGTGTAAATAATTTAAAAAGAAAATATAATTAACCTTAGAAATTACCAGAATTTTAGGTTGTCAGAAGTCCCTTAAAACCTCAAAAAGTTTATTCAGAACTTACCTTATCTCAAAGTTAAACAGATGTCCCCTGACATATTGTTTAAAATTGTAGTCAAGTGCTGGACAAATGACTCCTCTAGTTGCAGTGGCATTAGGGAGTGCTTAGTGTACTTCTGGCATTCAAGTTTATAACCTCGCTGTTGGTCTTAATCCAAGTTCAAGAAAACAAATAACAAATGGAAGATTGTTCTTTGCAACCAATCTGTAGTCCTTCAAAAAATGACGTTATGATAAACAAAGCTATTAATTCAGCTGCGAGAACGCAAGACTTACAAAGACTGTAGTTAGAAATATTTAAGTTGTAGAAGAGTCCTTCGAGGATATGTTATGATCACCTCCTCAGCTACTGCTATCAGCCTGCCCCTGATCATCACTTTAAAGGTAGGTCAGCAACCATCAGGGTGCAGGAGCCAGAGTATATGATTAGTTTGTGATAATTATTTCTGCTGAGCAGAAGTACTGATGCTGTGGTTAGGCTTAGATGATTTTAGATGACGCAGTCAGAAAGGAAACTAAAAAGCTCCAGAAACCTTTTCCAGTTGAAAGAAATAAGTAGATTTTTTTTTTTTTTTTTGGTCTTTTCGCAGTAAACCATTCGTCGGCCAAAGATTTTCCTGTCTGTCCTTCCCTGGAACTCTGTCCATCAGGTTGGCTGTATTTCCAGGGGAAATGCTACTACCTCTCGGAAAGCGAAGCCAACTGGAACTCCAGTCAGAGCTTCTGCTCTTTACACAATGCTTCCCTCCTGGTGATTGAAAATCAGCAGG
>NW_009622566.1:1797-31404 GCF_000690535.1 Cariama cristata
GGGAACAAAAGGGGGGTCCTGGTTTCACCCCATCTCACTTCTAGGGAGCTGTACAATGAACCAGTGTATTCTTCCAGCCTCTTAAGCTGAATAGTTTGAAAGTTGATGCAAAGGCCGTGGCGAGTCACAGCTTGCAGAAACCTGCGTCCCTCCTCTTCCTGCAAACGGCAAACATCAGTTTTAGGAGTTGATGTTTTAGGAGATGCCTGAGGCTTATCTGAATTAAATTTGATGCTGCTCACAGCTATAAATACTCATATTGAAAGCAACTATCAGGGTAAACACTGTTGCACATTAATTATCTTTAATTAGACAACTGTTCTCTCTTAGCAAGATAGGTTAATGACAAATAAGTTGGTCGATATGTTAGTCTTGACCTTTGGAGTTAGGAGATAGTTATAATATTAGGAAAGATTCCACCTAGCACAAAGACCTAGGAGAATATATTCTTCCATATCTGTTGCAGACTTCGGTGGCAGACCTTGATATTTTAAAACAGCCTCTCTCTAGGTCAATCAGCCCTGTCACAGACACCAGTGTAATGGGTGTACTGGGTGAAGATGTCAGTTCTGTTGCACACACTGGGGCAAGGATCTTCCTTATCTAATCTTTAAAATGTCTTCCACAAATCCTTGCTAGCTGATAATAAAAACTCAACATGATGAAGACTTATCGGCGATGGAGAAATGCATTGGCTGCAAAGGTGTTCATTGTTCTTTGAAGACTTCCTTGTGGAGAGAGAGTAAACTGAAGCATCTGCACTTCCATAGCAGTTCTTCATATTCAGTAGTATACTTGCGTTCTCATAGTTGGCATTTCTGTCACTCCAATGTCTTGAGTGCTGCAGGGATCCTGTCTCAAAATTAGTCTATTTGATTTCTGATCAAGTTGTAAGTTCTCTTTCAGTCATGTGGATCGCACAAGATCCAGACGCTGCAGTACTCTGTAGATTCAATTTTTAATATTGTTTCTTCTGGGGGAAGGGCAAGATTGGTTTTTTGCATTCTAGCCCTGGGTCAAAGACTTTGTATTTTGATAACTGGACCGAGCATGCAAAGCTTCTTTTCTCATATGGGTTTATTCCTCCAGAGTTTTATGGTGAAGATAACAAAGCAAGACCCGTGGATTGGACTGTATAAAAGAAATGAAGAGTTCTTCTGGGTAAATGGGAAAGCATTAGACAATAAACTGTAAGTCGATGTTGAAGATTTTTGCTGGTGATACTAGATTATAGGGGAGTAAAAAGATAACTAATACAGATACAGACAGTGACTTGAAAGAAATATCTGTAATGATGTTGAAGGGATGACTATGGAGAGAGCATGGACTACAATAAAGATTTCACATAGCATTGTTAAAACTGAGGGATGGAAGTTAGGAGATAAATTTGTGATGCCAGGTTCAGAAGCAACCTGAGATGGGAGCTCATGGTAACAGACAATACGGCAAAGTGAACGTTAAAGCAAAAGACCACCAAGATACCAAAGCAATGGGGGGAGGAATGAAAGATTACACTAACACAAATTCCTCATTATAGAATATACTTTGCAAAAAGTGCAAAGCTGCATGCAACATGCGTGAGGTTTATAGCAAAGATATTTGGGAGGCTTCTAAGAGATGTTTTCATACTTCTTGTAGAATGTGCCTGAAAAAAAGGCTGCTGGAGGGAAAGGTGAAGGTGTGAATTTATGTTGCATGAGCTGCTCTGTGGCCATGGCCCTGTGTTCTGTCCCACCAGTGTCAGGTGTGGGGTGGTTTGTTCCTCCCACCGGCTGCTGTCCCATCTTCGTAGAGACTGCTGCTTCTCGTCCCGGGGCAGCTGCCCGCAGGAGTTGGTAGAATTACCAGTGACAGTGATAAGCATTGAGATTTCACAAGTCTGAAATTAGCTTAAAAAGTGGAAAAATTAAATGCTCTTAAGTTTGTGACATTACTGGTGGTGCATGACTATATTCAGTTCATCCCCAAGACTTGAGGGCTTGATCTGATAAAGACTTTATGCATTTAATGTGAGACATGAACGGCACGTAGGCATCTCAAGTTGAAAACTGCAGTCCTTGCCACTCTTGCTTATCCCCTGCCTGCAATACAGACATCCACTGATGCTTTCATTTTCTGTCATGAAGTTCTTCACATTCTTGAACTTCTGCCTCTGTGCTTGCCTCCAGCTCCCCTCTTGTCTTTAGGAGGGTGAACACCTTGATGTCTAAGCTCGGTGGCTATTACAGTCATGTTAACAGTGGTGGGGATTTCTCTCTTGGCTTTTCCAGAGACCATACTAGTTTGGTTGGCCTATTCACAGAACGCCATCACACTTTTTGTTTGAAAACAGAATTGGCAAAGGAGACCCTTACCTCTTACACAGGGACACCTACGGTGTGGAAACTGAAGTTTGCTTCCTGTTTTCCACCACCCCCTTAACCGTAGTGCCGCGTTCGGTTCTGAGGAAGAGGGAAATGAGAGAGGCGTTTGTTTTACAGCTTCTGCTGGAACATTTTAGTTGTATGTGGAAGTCAAAGATGGAGGCAGTCTTCATAGCACAGTGTCCTTGAGAAGGGCAAACCTGAATTCCAGTGTCCGTTCTAAGGATGTATTTCACATTAAGTGACCGCTAGACATGATACAAGAGTACTGCAAGTCGTAGATTTTGTATTCTGGGGACCAGGTCTCATTAAAAAAGGACAATCTTTGCGGTGTTCTCCTCAAAGCACAAGCTGTCATCCTCCTGCAGTGCCTTGCCTGTGATAAATCAGGCTTTATACCAAGAGAACCTGTGATCCCCATAGTTCCCTTTACTCTGTTGCATTATTTGATTATGGTTGTCAAAGTAATCGTGTCTTTCATTCTCCCTTACAGGATTGAAGTAAAAGGCTCTGGAAACTGTGCCTATCTTGAGTCAAAGGGAGTCTCGGCCTCTGGATGTTATTTAACCAGGAAGTGGGTCTGTAGCTTGAATATTAGCTTAGCATGATGAAGATGGATGAAGCTACCACCCCTGACACTTAGCACTCTGATATGATGTCTATACCCTGGGACCTGCGAATAAGTCTCAGCTCCTGCCTGGAGGTGAATGACTTTTCTGGTAGCCAGAATTCTCCACCCATGGAGGAAACCTCTGTTTTTTAAAGATACCATTTAAAAGGCTTGCTTCAGCACCTTGATAAGCTGTTTCCTTGCCCCATTTTTCTAGCTACTGCTCAGCCTGTAGTTTCTTTTTGTTGCACCACCAGTATTTCTTCCATTAACTCGTCTCTTGTAGGATCCTGAGCAGCTGCTCTTTCTTTTCCTTTTTGGTGTGCAGTTGGAGGTATTTGTTCTGCTTCTCCCTTAGCCAAGCTCTGTGTGCAGGGATGGGTTGTGAAGTGGGTCTGCCTGAAGGTCTGCCATTGCCTCTCAGATACAGGGTAATGCAGAAACAAGCACGGCTGTTTTAGACAGGATCATGGCAGATTTTGCTCTCCCGGTTTGATGGGGTCCATCTTGTGTGACTCTGCATTGTATTCAATGTTATTTTACATTAATTTTGTTAAATCAGCTTGCCGGTATTATCATTGGGATTTATGTAGCTGCACTGCAGCTGAAGTTCTCCTTCCCATGGCACTTACCTCAGAAAAAAAACAGTCAGAATAGGTAAGAGTGTTTATTTACCTGAGCATCTGCACTGATGGGGAAAAAGAGTCTGAACTGAAAAAGTAATAATGAAGCCACAGGTATTAATGTTGTAAAGTTAGAAATAGTCCTCAGTGCAAATAAGTAAAATGATGAGTAGCGAATAAGAGAATTAACAGCAAAGGGCATTTCTCTGTAGTTTCCTCGTGTCCTGTGCCCATCAGAGCATGAGGCTTCCGAGCAAACGGTACGTTTCTGGGTGGACAATCAATCTTTTCTTCGGCGTGCGTATCATTTTCAGCAGCGACACCCAGTGCTGTTGAATTGTTGTGAGCCTGAACAGAATTAGGATGCAATCCTGGTGAACTTGGTCCACTCCTGTCTAGCAGGTAGCGTGAAGATTAAAAGTGCCATTCAACCCAGAGGAAACAAAGCAGCTTTTTTTCCTGGAAGGACTATTCCTATCGGGTTTCTAGAGAAGGAAGAATGGGAAATTCAGCTGTTAGCAGGGCAAACTACTTCCCTGCTCGGAATAAAATCTGGAAAATTGATTTTCTTGCGATCTAGGTGCTATAGAGAGGACTGTGGACTCCGTGGGACTTCTTGAAGGAGCGAGGGGAGCCGTTTTTGGGGTAGCCACCAGAGCGCACTGTAGCTTCACGGAAGGGAAGATAATGGTGTTTTCTTTTTTCCTTAAGAATGTAAAATTGCACCATGTTTGAGAGGTTATTTGGAGTGTTGTTGATTCCTTGGAGGTTTTTTGTCTTATTTGTAATTATTTTTGCCTTCACTGTGTTTTTATGTACATTTAATTGCTGTCTAGTTTTGTTCAGCATCTTGTTTATGCCTGCGTTGTTTTCTGTGACAGTAGGACTTTACTGTAACAGGACCGTGCAGTATGGATATTATTAACAACTTGTGACTTTAAGATGTTTATTTATATATGATCACTAATTTTGCTGAATTGCACTTTTTTAATTGCTTGTATTCTTTATAGGCACAGTAATAGGACTCTACAGTATGAGCAGCCGAATAATCTATGTAACTTATACATAACTAGTTGGAGAGGGGTGTTATTCTGGAATGTTGTTAAATTAACTAACTTGGAAGGATATGGTCTGTGCAATAGTCCTGAAGGGATACTCCATAAATATCTTTACAAAACTTCTGAATCACAGGGGTTTGTGTCTTAATATTGTGCCATTAAAGGTATTTTTCAGCTCAGGCACCATTTGGGAAAAAAAAAATCACTAGACTGAAGCAAAATAAAATTTTCAGGTTTTGAATATGAAAAGATCTTTAATCATGTTGTTGGGATTGACATGAGACAAGACACTGGACCCAAAAAAGAATGCATTTCACTTTCTAACACTTGTAACACATTTTCACACCTTGAAATGTGTCAGACTTCTAACACAAGCATTTAACTGAAATGGTGAAGTACTTCTGTGGAAATGCTGAAATGCGCATAGCGAAACACACACAGTACAGTAACTTTGGAGGGAAGTGTGGAATTTTCTGCAATTCACTGTTGCAGAGTTTTCCGAGTATTTGCATTAGGGGCATACTAGAGGTACATTTCATAAATTTGGTAGAAATTGTAAGGGATAAGTACTCACGTCCCATGTTGTGTCTTAGCCTTTCTTAATGAGCTGTTTTACCTGAATGTTTAACTACAAAATAATGTTGCTCTTAGAGGTTTTTTCCCATCAGTGTCATTTATGGATAGAGTCCAAAAATGAAAAATTTTGGTTCTTAAAGAAGGTTTTGGGGAAACTGTGAGCATAGTAGGTTATAATGAAAGCTCTTTTGTAATCTGAATCTTAAGGGGTGCAATTAGCAACTTCTTTAGTATCCAAAGTCTGTCATGCTAAAGAAATGAAGAATCAAGCTGCAAACTCACTGCACTCAAAGTGTGGTTTGATGAAGTACTTCAATGGCCATTTCTTTTTTTTTTTTTTTAATCAGTGGAATTACTCAAGATTTAGTGACCACTTAAAATGTCGGTAAGAGCTTCAGTAAGGCCCTGCAAAAACATGTTTAATTACATTAGTAATAACAAGAATGCTCAAATACTAGATGTTTCATGAATATTGATAAAACCTAAACACCACAACCAATTTGAGAGAAGCTGGCTCAGGAGTTTAAGTTTTTCTTGTTAAATTCAGCATGGCTCAGGAAATATCTGCCATAAAAACAGCAATTCAGCAGTCATCTCCAGTACATGGAGAAGGCTATGCTTTAAGAACCCTGAAGTTACATTTTGTCAATGGGGAATATATCTATATCTACATATAAAAATATATATATATTATAGATATAGATATAGATATTATAGATACAGGTAGATAGATATATCTCATTCATTTCAGATTCTTTCCTTGCCTTTGCTTCTCTGGAATAAAACCAATCCTCTTCCCCAACATGTGCTGCACTGAGCTTGGGGAATTTTTTTGTTGTTTTTTTTTAACATGAGAATAACAGCAGTTTTTCAAATGAGTCTTTAGCTGCTGATGCTGCATTCTGTAGGGTAAATCTGTGTTGTTTTTTCATTTGAAAGGAAGTCAGCCACGCTGAAGGTACTTTTTACTCTGTAGCCCAAAAGTCCTTCTCTAGAGCTTGCCTGTGGAATGAAGCAAACTGCATCACGTGCTTGGTGTCTCTCCACTGAAGATCTCTACACCTTTTCAGCTCTCATTTCTACTCACCTACTACCTTCCTGGCATATCTCTCTGTCCATAATTAAGCTAGGTGTTACCTGTCAGTGTCCGTAGATGGAGGAGTGTCAGTCTGTTGGTGTTACCATATTGCTCATGAGGGTTTTGTTCCACAGCTGCAGTCATGCGCGTGCTAAAGCCGTGGTACTTCACACCAAGAGCTCATGTGCAAGCCTGTCTGTTGGTTACTCATCACAAGTTGCTAGGCATGAACCAGAGCCCTCCATATGGGCACTAGGTATCTAATGCAGGTATGAGACAACGTACCTGGGAAACTGCAGCTACCTTTAATTACATGTGTCATAGCAAAGATGAGCTAAAGGCTCTAAATTTCAAAAGCCACATTAGACTTGTTTCTCTTTCTTATTGTGAATAAGGACTTTAATTCCAATCTTTGCATTTTTGGTTAGAGTAGCACCTTGGATTTTAATGTTAGCTTTTGGTTGGTTGGTTGGGTTTTTTTCTCCAAACATAGCTAACCCCACATGGCTAGTGTAAAAATACATAAAATTATAGTAAAACTCTGGGAAGTTAGAATCTCCCCCTGACTGGCCCTGAAAGGGCCTTGAGGTCCCTTCTGCTGTAAATTGTTGCATAATGCTATGCAATGAGGTAAGGATTCAGCTGCTTATTGTGGAAAGCACAACGTAGTAGAGTTAACTTCAGAATTGTTTGAAGAGATCCTGCCTAAAATTGAATTACAGTGGGTAAAATGAAAATTTACTTAAGCAACCCTGTCTGTAAGCATGGAGAAGCAGATGTCAGACCTTTGCAAAACAGCAGTATGTTAAGTATGGGAGCGCCTCAGCTGTTTTACCCTGCAGACTGAGAATATGAGACTAGAGATTCACAGTTTAGAAAGGGGACTAACTTTTAAGCTTTCTGAATATTAGTTTTCACATCAGAAGTGTTTGATACTTTATTAAAAGAAAAAGTTGGTTCAGTTACGGGTTGAATTGTCCCAACCTGTTGTTTAGGTAGAACTCAGATGTCCCATCCAGGAGATGGGACAGGGCTGGGGACAGGTACGTCTTTGACAGAGCTCATGCAGAGGCTGAAGACCCAGAGAGTCTCAGGAGGAAAGGCTGGTGATGACCCTTAAGGCCTATTAGGGCACTCCAGGCCATGGCAATAACCAAGAGGAGGTACATGATTTGCAAACAGGAGGAAAACATTATTATTATATCTCCACTTCCATTGTCCCCTATGTTATTTTTCTAATTTCCCTGTTTACACATGACTTGATTTCCTCACTGTTGCAACCCAAGTCACTGGAAAGATCTCAACAGTGTGCATTAATTTCACCAGCCTTTAGCTTCAGTACCTCATCGTCATACCTTCCAGGCAGTAACTATGGCTCCACATTAAAGAATTTGCAGTGTAAAGGGGCAAAATTTAGGTGGAAAGACAGACTGTCATCTTCATTTCCTTGCATTGCAATGTTGTCTCTTACGGTCCAAGCCTCTTCTCTAGTTAAGAGCTTTCTTTCAGTTCCCAAAGTTGAGCATCAGAAGAAGATGGGAGCCATCAGCTTATTAACCACAAGTGTTATGAGTCACTTCATGCTTGATGTGGTATCTGTATACCCAGTAGCTGTGCAGGTCAGCTCTGAATAAGATGGTGTCTAATAAATGCATTTTTCCCAGCCCTCAAGTGGCTTCTGTAAGTCGGAATTAGACTGTAAGGAAAAAACCCACAAACTTCAGAAAATGCTAAAATATTGAAACCCAAATAAAAAGTGCCTCCGCTCAGCGGTAGCTACCTGAGGGATATGTACGACAGCAGTGGGCTCCGACCCACTCTTCAACCCCCGCAGATGACATCTTGCACATCATGCAGTTCCTGTGCACAGTGCTCATCCTCACGTGAGCACCTCTTCTCCCCTGCTCTTTCCCTGCCAACATCTGGCCGTGGGAAGGCTCAGCACCCCCAAATCCACGCGTGCTGAGTTGTAGTCCTGTTGCAAGACCTTCGCGCTGCCACCTGGCAACTTCTGAGTTCCCTGTTTGCATCAGACAAAGTCTTAGGGAGCACAGAACAGTGAAATGTAAATTTCTGTGCAAGTCTCGTAAAATTATGTACATCACGCGTTGATTTATCAGTAAAATGAGTCTTCTGACAAAAAGCTCTGACTATTCAGCTCAGAGCACCAACAAAGTTGCATTCTTCTTGCAGATCCACTTCTTTAAAGTCTGGCAGTTATCTGCTTGGATCATGTTTTTTCTTCTGTAAACAGCACAGTTCTTGTCAGTCTCAATTCTGTTTATAGCTATGCTGGTGAGAGAACAAAAGGAATACAATGAGTTGTCAGCTTTAAATTCAGTACTGGATAAAAATATCGATAATATCCTGAGTGAGGGGTTTGGGTGACGCCCGTTCGGTAACAGCACAGTTGCTCAACAGCCATGCATAGGTGGGATGGGCACCCACAGCAAAGGGTGCTGGCTGCTGAGGGATGGATGCTGAGGGATCAGTGTGAGAAGGATGAGAAAACTTCCACATGCAGCCACGATGCTGAGCTGTAATGGTAAGAGGAAGGGGAAGGACCCTTCAGCTGCACAGACCCCAGCACCCATGCTATGTGACAGGCATCTCATTCAACGGAGGCAGTCAACACACGGTCCGTAAAGTGTTTGTTGACGTGATTTCAGTGGGAGAAGCATGTATTAATGTCCCTCTGCATTAATACATACATGAATTGTGACTGTGGTTCGTCTTGCAGGCAGAAAATAAATCCATTTCCAAAGGTGCCCAACAGGAACCAGTTAACCTGGAACTGACCATGACATAGACCCTGAAGAGGTGCCTGAGGCAGCAGGATGAGATCTGTGCTTTGGGAAATTACCTTGAATTCAGAGTTGCATTTCCACGCAGAGTACCGTACCTTTGCTGTTGCCAAAGACACCCTCCCCCCATAAACCATCACCTGTTTTCTTGTGCTCCTTGGTCTTCAGCTGAACTCCACTGTTTCTTCATGTCTTGAATCTTCAACCCAATCCAGATATATTTGGTATCTTTCTCTTTATTGTCAATAAATTCCTGTGGAACAAGTAGAAGCATGTTACCCAACAGCAGAGCTTTTGTGCTGTGCTCGGATCACCGTCCCGTCTCGTGCACAGTGTTTCATGCAGTCCCTCACATGGAGAGCAAGGGCAGGGATCTAGCCGTGGCAAAGCAGCCGTTACAACGGCTGTATGCATGTGACGAGCCATGGAGTTTCGGTTTGGGCTGGCACTCAGCCTGACTGCCTTCCTGTCAGCTGACAAAAAAACCCTCAATGATGGTCCTCAACCTAATGAGCTAGGTTGCAAAGCCTGGTTGTTAAGGTAAAAGACCTGTTCCTCAGAGAATGATGAGTTTCTCAGAAGAGCCATTTGGTGATACCTTGCTATTCATTTTCCCAAAGGAAAATGAGAAGGAGGTTTGGCTGTTTGGATTTCTATTTAGTGGTTGAATCAGACTTCTCTTCCCACAGCCAAATAATGGAGATGGGTGGGAAGTCCCCAGCATTTCCTCCTCCCAGTCAAAACTACTCTGGCTTCCGCATTTGCATCTCTTGTGCTTCTCCCCAGCTCTACCCCATTGACACTCTTAAAACAAGCTCCTCTCCGTGGAGAGTCAGATGCTCTGCAGTTGATGGGGCTCTTGCCTGCACGTACACCCAAAATCTGGGCCGTGTTCACTTGGTGAAATGCTTGGCTAAGGCAAATGCCTGTCGCACAATTTTAGGGCTGCTGCAAGACTCACCATCTCAATTTCATCTTCAATGACAAGAAGTTGGGATTTCTTGGCCAGACAGTGTCTCTGGCTGTCATTCCAGCTCACAGCCTCCTCAGAGAAGTAGTAACATCTCCCCCTGTGTAGTTGCCATCCCGGGGGACACAGCTCACATGTTGTTCCTGTGGCAAGAGTGAACTGTTAGCTCGAACCGTGACTTATTCCAGTTGCCTTGTAGCATTTTACATTCATGGGCCTGGCTGGCTGGTCCAAAGGTGGCCAGTTCCCACTCCCAAGCATGTGTTCTCTGGGTGTGGAGAGAGGGGTGAAGGCTCCGGTGCCACTCCTCAGCCTCCCACTCCCTTGCCATGGTGCCGTGCACTTCTGCACTCCCACTGCACGTCATCAGGCTCTCCCCCTCCCTGTGCCCCTGCCTGCTGGGGACCACTGGGAGGACCTAGAGGCTGCAAAGATGCTTTACGTCCTCCCACGTGTGGGCCCTTGTGAAGAGACACCGTGCGATGTGACGTGATGCGGAGCCTGTGGATTTCACACATGGTGTGACTGGAAACTACAGGTACTTCAATGATGTCCAAGCTGTGTCCATGGAGCTGGAGAAGGAACTGTGTTAAATAAGGGGAACACTGCTATTTCCAGGTCTACTTTCCATTTCACACAGAGCATCGGGGAGTAACATCCCCCACATTTTCTATCTTGGCTTCCTTGTTATGAGCATACTCAGTGAGTATAACTGTCTGGCAAAGGGTGTAGCTGCTGAATAATACAGGCAGCACAGGAAAAGACAGTAAGTTCATTATTTTTGATAGTTGGATATATAAAGAATACACAATATATCAGTGAGATTTCAGGGAGGGTTGGGAGGTACCTGTTTTTTCTGAAGTTTGTCAAGACTGTTTTCTCTTAGGAAATGAATGTGTTCCCGGAACAGTTCTTGTGTAACTGGGGCATGCTGTGGATTATGATATTACTAGTGCCAGGGAAGTCTGATTAAATGAAATGATCTGATTGAAATGACCTGATGTTTCAATGTATCATAGAACCATACACGGGTTTGGTTGAAAGGGACCTTGAAGATACCTAGTTCCCACCCCTCTGCCATGGGCAGGGACACCTTCCACTAGTAACATCGTTACACTCAGTCCTTAGGAAAGCATTAGTATTTGCCAACAAATAATAGATCCACAATAAAAAGACCAGGAAGGTCTTCCCCTGCCTGATCCTTGCAGAAGGATAGGAAAGCTAAATTCCCTTGCACTCTTTGCGAACAATTACTATCTGGAAAGATCTCCAGGACAAGGGGAGGATCTATTATATATAGCATTTCTGACAGCAGCTCCTGGCAGAAAGAAATGTAAAGAAAGTACCTGAAGCTATTTATACTGAAGGAGGGGCAAAACTATTGTCATTAAAATGTTAATTTAGATCCTGTCATCACTTCTCTGCAGAAACACCTTGCTCCTTGGGTAGTACCGGTGAGTTCCCATAAACTGCAGGGTGTGATAGAGGTGGGAACAGAGACAACACCTGTGTGCAGACAACACCTCTTCTATGCTGTGACAGGACTAACGTTCCTCACCCTGTCCATCTTCACACAGTTCCTCCATGAGCCATTTCAGGAGCACCGCTGAGACAGTCTTCTCCGAAGAAATGTGGTTGCCAGTGCTATTTGGACCACACTGGGACAAACTTTCTGATTTTCCTGCTCTGCCCTTCCAAACTTGAACAAAACAAACAAAAAAAAGAGATCATGGTTAACAACAGGGTCAGGGAAATGTATCTCTGTATCTGGTGTTATACTGTGAATGTGAGGATATATATGTGTGTGTGTATACATTGGGGAGGTATACACACTCAGGTATGAGCATACTCAGTGAGTATAACTGTCTGGCAAAGGGTGTAGCTGCTGAGTAATATGGACAGAACAAGAAAAGACAGTAAGTTCGTCATTTTTGATAGTTGGATATATAAAGAATACACAATATTTCGGTGAGATTTCAGGGAGGGTTGGGAGGCACCTGTTTTTTCTGAAGTTTGTCAAGACTGTTTTCTCTTAGGAAATAAGTATGTTCCTGGAACAGTTCTTGTGAAACTGGAGCATGCTGTGGATGATGATATTACTAGTGCCAGGGAAGTCTGATTAAATAAAATGATCTGAAGTCTAATTTTTATTTTATTTGTTCACACCTACAAAGTAGTTAAGTGAAATGGTCTCAAAGTAGCATCATGGATGCAAGTTAAAAGTTGCAAGTCAGGAAGGCCAAATGTTTTGATTATCACAATGATTTGAAATCCGCTTCTACAGCCTTTCAGCGTCACTGATGACAAGGTAGATTGCAGCAACCCCCCTTCGTCTGTGCTATATATGTTAAATGACAGGTAGCACATGTCCACTACATTTATTTTCCTATATTTGTGTATAACTTGACACCTTTAATGCAACACTAAAGGAATTTTTCTTTTGGCATGACTCCGCTGTGAGGTTTAACAATGTCTGCAATGAAGAGATGAAGCGAAGGGTAGGATCTACTCACATTGCTTGGCTAGTACGGCTACAACGCCTAGCAGGACGAGCACAAGGACTCCCAGGGCCAGTGCCACATAGAACCAGGCTGAGCACCCATGTTGGCAGCCTGGAGGGAGGCAAGAGGAAAAGCAGCTTAAGGTCTTTGCACTACTAAAATTAACACTGCTTTTATGTGTGCCAGTTTCTTACGTGGAAACAACAGAGAAATTATCTGCTTCAAATCAGTCTCCCATTTGAAGTATGCAGGGACATTTTACTTATTAAAAATTTGCATCCATTTTGCCTACATGAAAATGAAATTGAAAGACCATTTTGTCAGAGAGAGAAAGTGATTTTCATTCAATCGTTCCATTAAGAATTCTCTCTTTCTCCTTTGAGTTAAAATTTTTAAGTGTTGCCTCCTCCCACCTACCCACCCACACCCCCTGCAAGACCCTGCAGAGCAATTCAGGGCAAGTAGCAGGGATGGTGTGTGGTACGTTCCTCCTCTCTGGTGTGTTAACGTGCCTGTCATATGGCTAAGAGCAAACTTACCTGAATGCACAGAAAAGGCAAAGCACAGTGAAGTCCATCTGACCAAGCATCTCTCCTGCCATTTGGTGTTCATCAGCTCATGAGAGTGAAACGCTCAGGAAGAGGCAGGACCCCAGGAAATCTGGGGTCAAGGTGCCATTTCCACAAGCCACAGAGTTGCACTTACATAACTGCTGTTTTCCTGGCCTTACTGCCCCATTCTCCGGCTGCCTGAGACACATTTTGTAACGTTCCCTTTCAGCTCACAGAGCCCTGTGGGCCTGACCCTGTCTGGCACGTGTTCGTCAGTACAGAGGGGGTGACACTCATCCGTGCACCGACTGCACGTAGAGAGCTGGGCACTGCGCTGTTTCCAAAGCCAGATGCGTCCCTATGATGGTTCCTGCAGAGACACTTACAGGACGGTTCCTAAAAAAAATGTGGAATTTTACTTTCCTTTGTTAAATTTTCAATGTAGGGCACAAAGGGATTTTTAAAAATTGTCTAAAAAAATCTCTTTTAATATTATTTTTACAAGGAAAGTGTATAATCTGAGAACCCAGTGAAAAAAAATATGAAATAATAAATCAGTCCTTTATTGAGAGATTGTACATAAAGACTCTTGATAACAGGTTTTACTGTTGGGTAATAGGAAAGACTAAATCTATAATTAGTAACCAAGAACCAAACAAAACAGAATACTACCAGAAGCGGAAGTCTCTGATCTGCTGCTCCCTTTGGGTTTCGGCTTCACGCACAGCTCAGCGTATGTGATCATGTTTCCTGTAAGGAGTAGGGAAATGCTGACATTTGTGGTTGTGCAAGCCACTAAGTCGAGAAACAATAAAGAATTACACAGAAGACCGAGTCTGTATAAAAAGGGGGGTGTGTTTCCAGAGCTGGTAGTTCAGCTTTTTTTTGCTTTTTTTTTCAGAACCAACAGGCAAGATGATGACTTATCATTTCCTGCTGCCAGCAGGGTGTAACTAAAAGTCTCCTCCATAATCTTTGCTTGAACTACTTGGGTCTTGTGTGGTTGGACCAGGAGACCGACAGGCAGACTGAAGGATGGGTAAGACCTGGGTACTATCCATAGCAAACATCCCATTTGCTGCTAAGCTGTCTCAGGAGGTATCATGGGGGCTTAAGGGGCATCAGAGCTGTGACCGCTTTGTGGAGCAGAGACATCCCAAAGGGGAAACTGCCACTCAGAGAAATGTTTCTGCAGCAAGGTGATTCTTGGGCATGTTGCTGACTTATGAATCTTTATGTCAGGATATTACGTGATGTCTATAATAGCAGAGGAGCAGACCTGATGGCTGAAGACATCCCTTTCCAGATGCACATTGGCAAATCAAAACAAAAAAGCCATTAAAATAGCATGGTGTGAGTTAGATGCACATGGCTTCTTTCTGAAAACATTTTCAATTTTGTTTTAGCTGGGTATTTTGTAGAGCTGCTGGCTAGTTTTATGGAAGATATTTGGACCTTTGGTAGACTGATCTTCTTTCCATAAATGGTGAGATTTTGTCAATCTGGATCAAGAATAAGCTTGTGTGCTACAGCCTTAGTTTGTGATCACTGGGGCTTTCAAAAAGAAGTAAGCAATTTGTGTTGTATAAAATCTCACTGATCAGGGAGAAACTTGGCAGAAGAGAGTCTCATTAGGCTAAAATGAGGTAGCATTTGATATGAGAATTGCTGAAGTGTGGAGAGGTTTTACAGTAAGAAAAATACTGAGGACCTGATTGGTAAATAAGGTTTATTCATACAGGTAAGATGTTCTATGCTTTCAAGTACCTGACCTAAGACACTGTGCCGTTTGCTTTATTACAATTTATTAGTTCAATGAACTACAGAAAATTTGTAAACTATGTTTAACTATATAGATCAGAAACCATTCTCAAAAAGAAATGCTCATTAAAGTTTTTCTTCTTAGACTGTAAATATTTTTCAAAGAAGAACGGTCAGGACTTTTAAATGCACTAGCCCTATAAATGGAGGCACTTCTTCTAAAATACGTACTTTAGAAAATCTGTCACTATTACTAAATATTGTTGCTCTCAAATAAAGATCCATTCCTTTAAAGAATACCTCTCAGACTGTACAGAAGAAAAAAGTACTATCCGTGCAAAGTCAATATATAAAAAAAAGATTTACTTCTATTACAGTGTGTATTGGTGCCTGATCGTTTGAATGTGAAGCCCTCGGAAGTCAGCAAGTGGTTTTAAAATACCATGTAACCTTAACTTTGCCAGATGCTTACACACCCTTACCTAGTTGAGCACCACAGAGCCTAGTATTAGGTGGAGATCTCTGTCACTTACTAAAACTGAAATTTCACTTCGTTTCTATATGTAAATTGTCAAGTGCAGAAAGACATCTCTATTTACTGGAAGCTTCTACTTGAGCGTGCAGATAGGGAGTGCTTCTGGCAGGTCATTCACTCCAAAGAGCCAGGCTTTGCAGCCATCGGGCTCTTGCGATCGACTGGACACCAGGTTGAATGTGAGCCCACAGTGCACGCTCACCGTCACAGCTCCTGCAAGCCGCCAGCGAGGCTGCGTGGGGGAGCCCTGACCTGCACAGCATAAGTTCCTTGCTGCTGCTGTGGCCACACCTGGAACACTGCATCCAGATGTGGGCCACCCCATTCAGGGGGGACTGGGGGAAACTGGAGAGGGTCCAGCAGAAGGCGGACCTGGTCAGGACCTGGAGGAGCCAAGGAGGCTAAGGAGGGGAACAAGAAGCTAAGGCGAGAACTAATAGCAGTCTACAACTACTTGTAGGCTAGTTTGGTACTGGAGTTGAACTCTTCTTGGTTTGTTTTTCTGCTAGAGGAAAGGTCTTGTATGTAATCGTTTACGAACCATAATCAGGTGACTCTCCAATTATTCTTGAGTAAACTAGGAAGTGAAAACTGTCTGAGTCTTTCATTAGAAAATGGGTTTCCAGGCTGTATTTGTCCTTGCTTGTATTTTTGGAACACTTTTCTACTTTTGAACACCTGTTTTGAAGCACATGCACCATAATAGCCCCTGCTAGCCCACCAAAACATATGCACAGATAGTGCCAGTATCTAACTCCTCCTCAACATGCTCTGCGAGAGCATCCAAGAATCACCTCGTCCTTGCAATTCAGAGCACCTGCCTGACAGCTGAAGTCCAACTGTTGTGTAACAACCTGGCATTGACTTTCCCATTGGAACAGGATCGCAACAAATCCATTTTGATCACTTTTGTGTGTGCAGCCTCCCAAACTTACAGCTGCAGACATTTTTTACTGCTATGTTATGTTAAACATTATTTAACACAGTTTGTCCAGTCTATCAAGTTTATCTCAATAGTTTTCAATGAGTGAGCTTTCCTTATTGTTAGACTGCAAACTTACACATTCTTTGCAACTGTGCCACCAGTGATTTTTCTATCTTTTTCTTTATCCTCATAAAATACATTGAATAGACTTTGAGATAAGAACAATATTTGGGAGAACTCCCAGAAACTCTGCATAATTTGACCAAGCCAAATCCCTTTCTCACAGATAAGGAAAAGAATAAAAAAAAGAGGTGGGCACTGGATCTGTAGAAAGACTTTCATTCTCAAACCCAATTTTTACATATTTAAAACACCTACTCAACTACTAGAGAACCTTGGCAGAAGTTCAGCTCCCTGCATGCGCACCGGATCTTGACAGCAGCTATGCTTTAGCAAGGCAAATTAGCTCTGCCCCCCACTCATGATTTTTAGTATCTACTCCAGTAAATTGCATCTAATGGTCTGAAACTTGCATGAAATGCAGTCAAGAGGAGAAGGGCATGTTCCGCTTCCCCCTAGCCTAGTGATTTGAAGTCTTGCTTAAAGTCTGGGAATCTGCGACTCAAAGCATTCATCTGCCAAATTTGCAGAGGTGATTATACCCAGCTCTCCCTCCTCCGTGGTGGGAAACCACAGGGTGCTTTCTCTCATGCCCATCTTGAAGCTGTTTCTTTTACTGCAAGATAGTCAGACTTCCCTGACCAAGAGCAAGACCAGCATAAAATCTGGCCAAGGGAGGGATGTGGGTACTAGCCATCCTCCAGCAGACATGCCAACGTGTCACAGAGTCAGGATAGTGCCAAAGGGAGAGCTTGTGATGCTTGCACACAGAAATTCCCATCACCTTGGAGCTGAGACCCTCATTTTGAGAATCAGCTTCAAATTCCTCCTCCAAATTGGAGGAAATATTGAAACCTCTTCATGGAGAGCAGGACATGCTGTAAGTGTGTTTGGTATGCCAAAGCTATCCTGTCCAAGGCAGTCTTAGGCCCAGTTCGTGTAGGAGAGAGCTCGTTCTAGCTTGCAGGGAAGGATCTAACTCCCAGAAACATCTGACTGAGCAATGCCTTGCATCATTGCTCTATCCTATTAGCTACTTTGGGCAGTTCCTAGCTCACCATGCTAGGATCCCAAACTCCTCTACATCGGCTCTAAAGAAATGCAGGGTATCTCAGCAAGGGTCCACTATGCAGTGGGGAACCTTAACAGTAATCGTTACTATACTTACACTGAGCTTAAGTCTGTTTTGTGAACATTGCTCAGCATGCCCTTCACAGTTCAGGATTTTTTCCTGAATTTCCTACCAAGTTTTTAAAAATTACAGAACTGTGGAAAAATAGCATTTTCTCCCATTCTTCCTATGGTAAAAGTGACTCTGTTATTTTTTAAGAATTTCTTGTAATAAAAGAACACTCACCAGCTGGATAAGCATGTCTGAATTCCAGTCAAAGCATTAAAACTTCAAGGAAGGAACAAGCAACTGAAATTGTTCATTTGAGTTTTTAAAGCATGATAATATGGCTCAAGTTCTTGTCTATTTTAATAGCAATAAAGCCCATTGGTAGTATATATTAATGATGAAGAAAGAGAAATAATTGTCATCAGGGAGATATTTCTAGTATGTTCTATACTGAAAGGAGGTCCAGTATTTCTTAACACTATTTGGAGCTTTTTCCGTTTGTGTCAAAGTAAGTAGAAAAATAATTGCTAATAAAATCTGAAGATAACAGAAAAGTTAACAAAACAATAAAGAAAGCCATAATGACAGCCCTGTAAGTTCAAGCCCAGTCAAACAAAATGTGTTTGAGTATAATCAGATATAAGGGTGGGTGAAGGTAACACTGGGAGTTATAAACAGTGAAGGAAAGATTATTTAAGAGATTTTTGTCTCTGTATAACTGAGACAGCATGACTGAGACTTGTTGTAATACTGGGTGCATCTCTGGTGCCCATTTTTTTTAAAGGAGATGGAAACACTGGAAGACGAACAGAAAAACATCCGCAAAAATAATTAAGGGTTCTTCAGAAAGTTAGAGTGAAAGATTCAGAGACAAAAAGACACTGAGAAATTATTACTGTTACCAGTAGCTTCGTGTGAGAAAACATTGAGTGCTAAAACCTATTCAACAAAGGTTTAACAAGAATCATCTAGATATTAATGAGAACTTTCACTGGAAATTAAAGCCTGGCCTATTCAAATTCAAGTTTTTCCTTTAGACAGCATGATGAAGGGACATTTTTTGATGTCTTCAAATCAAGATTTGATGTCTGTCTCCCTTTGCAAATAAATTATATCACCTTAGAAACTGGGTAAAATTTTAGGCAAACCCTCTGTGTTTTGTGTTGTACAGGTTACAGTAGTACAAACTACATGCATGGATGCATGAACATACAGTCTAAGGTAGTATTTTCTGTTAGATAAAGTTAACTCATTTTTATTTTTTAGATACAGGTCTTGTAAAAATACAAACCCGTAGTTTTTCCATCATTTAAGTACATGCATTCAGAGCACCATCATCACTATTAATCTACATTGTAAGTAGAACATCTTCTAAAAATGCTCATTTTTAGAAACAACACAATGTTGTTTCCTTAAGTAATTAAATACATTATTTACTAATGAACCTTGAAAGCATGGAAATATCTTACTCTGACCACAAACATTTCCTACTTGCTCATACTGAGAATTTGTCATTCATATTAGCTATGATCCAGAATTTTGACAAAATGCTTTCATGAATGAATTACATTTTTTCCAAGTAGTGGAAATTTCTTTTCTTAAAAAAAATTGGTTTAGATCATCTCCTTATCCTGAATATTGACTTAATCCTTTGTCTTTTGTTACAAATATATGAAGTGATCACATATTGATAATGTGGTTCTGGGAAAATCACTACTGGAAAATTAAAGAGGAAGAGCAGGAGGGTTTTAGGAGTCATTCAGTACTTCCTTCAGTGACAGTGACTCGGCTTTCAACTGCCACTAGTTTTCTGATTTACTAGTTAATTTACTACTCCTTTTCCATGAAGACATCATAAAATGCATTGATCTGATTTTTGGACTAAGTAGTAATTTGGTGGAGCATATTCTAACAGGTTTTTGATCAGGTTGTTCATATATAAAAAAAAAAAAAGATTATGCTCATTATTAAAAAATGAACAATTTTTGATTCTCATTCTGTTACTTCAAACAAGGGGCCAGAACTGAGACAGTGCTCTGTAGTGATGCTGACTTAGGAATAGCTTTGCTGATTTGTACCTCGTGAGGATCTCTTCCACCATTTGCAACTTTTCACCCTTCCCGTGACTTCTACATGCAGCATTTTACAGCATTCTTCTAGTATTATCTAGTGACAATTTTTTAAATGACACAGAGAGAGAGAGAGCGAGCACATGAGAGAACACAGTGCATGCCCAAGAGCTGATTAGATATTTTACCTGGAACTGATGTCCGAGAAGGAACTTGTGGTCTCTCCCTCGGTAGCATTGCCACGTCCGCATACGTGATATCACCTGCCATTGATGAGCAAGTGCCTCTGAGTTATGGAAAGAGCTGGTTTAATACAGTGGGTTGCATCCTGTATTAGCTTCGCCTGCCTCCAGAAGTATACATATACCGTGCTATGGCTCTGAGGAAGGCTGAGAAACATAAAAGGAAGGAAGTTACTTCTTTCAATACAGCTTCAAAGCCTGTTTTCAGCCACCATTCTGTCTCTTCTTGTATGATCTCTTGCCCTTCAGAATACAGGAGAAAATGAAGATTAAAAAACATCCTTTTCATTAATATAAAAAAATGCTTTTTGTCCAAAGCAGAGCAAAGTTTCTAAGGAATACCCAAAAATGGACTTACACAGGTACAAAAGCTTTGCTGGTTCTCACGAGAATAGCTAAAGCAGTACAACCTGTGCTGTGGATGTATTATGCTCATGTGCATGATCTTACATAGCCTGTTCACCTAAAAGGAAGATAAACAAGATATATATCAGTATAAGATGTTTTGGGGCTAATGTAACTGCAACCACAGTTAGAGCTATAAAAATGTAACGCAAATTCTAACGCTCCATCCACCAAGTGCTATAATGGTTTAACAACTAAATTTAGGTCATATTAGTGATGCATTAAATTTAACTCAAAATCAAATTAAAAGTAATATGATCAATGCCTTTTAAAAGTACGTTTCAATACTTTACTGTAACAGTAGTTAGGAGGACCAGCGCTGCTGTTCCTAAGTTGCTTGAGCTATCCCCTGCTCGACCCAGCGACTCCACAGGCAGAAAGCCTGAGTTGCCTTTAGCTCCTTGTTCATGACCATGTGTTTGCTGCACAATACTTTGATGACAGTGTTTTTGCCTCCTATTTTGGAAGAAAAAAATACAACCAAAAGCCCCACCGATTTGAATTGAAACTTAAAGCCGTTCTAAAACCTAAAAACGCATTTCAGAACACAGAGACACAAAGTCCTGTGCGTGCACACTCCTGACGTTTCCTGCTAAGAGCTACGCTGCTGGTTGTGTGCTTTATTCCCACTTAGAAAATTCCTACAGAGTTTGACACAGACAGACTCTACAAACCTACACTGGTCAATTGAAAATAATGTTTCTATTCTGTGATATAGCCTATTCATCTTTTCTGTTACATTCAATGGGACTTACAACACTCTAGATCAAAATGAAAAAAAGTTTGGTTTTGTGCTGTTACATTACTGATCTTTTCCCTTCCTACTTTCAACGTCGGTAATGGTGTTAAGTGCAGAAACAAAAAGGTTTAGGGAAAAAAATGAACCTTTGATAGTCATGGAACAGATTACTCAGAAGTGCCATTCAGGTACAATTCATATGCAACTTATCTAAAGCATTGTTGCTCTATCACCAGCCACAAAGTGATCGGTATTCAGATATGGATACATACCAGCCATACGACTGTCCTAACGTGAAATGAAACTCTTGTCCTCTGATTGAATCAGTTTCCATTGCTTCCCCCTGAACTTCTCACCATCCTTTACAGCAGGATCTTTAGGCTCTGAAATGGAAAAAAAAGAAAAACAAAAACGACTGCCAAACCAAAACCCACTTTCCTTATTTGGTTTTTTTTTTAAAAAAAAACTTTAGTCCATAAAGGAGAGCTAGAAGGCCACACCCAAGAAGGGTTTCTTGAACTCTCAGTCTGTCTTTCCATCGCTGCATATGCACATAAGCAGTCTTTTCTCACATCACTCCCTCCTAAATGATTCAAACCCATCAAGATGTAATCATGTATAGTCAGTGTAAGCATGGGTCTTTTTGAGCTAGTGGAAAAAAACAGTGTTTCTATCCTCTCCTCTCCTCTCCTCTGAAAAACACATTTTCAGACAGAAGAGTGATCTCATTAAGTCTGCAGTGCAGACCAGGCAATTACATCCTTTGCGACCTAGCAGATTTTTACTTGCCTAAATAAAATGATGAATGGACACAGTTACTTTCCAGAGCATACTTACAAAATAGCCATAGTGGTTGTGGTTCTCATTCTGGATTTGAAGTCTACATACTGTGCTCACTGTTAGGACTGATAATGAAAGGGAAGAGGAATTTTAATTTCTAGAAGGAATAGGTGAGTAGAAACTTTTGCAAGGCATTTTTCTTGATTCTTTCTATCCTGCTGGAAAACTATGATTTTTTTCTTATTTTTAAAATGGATATTGGACTGCTAGAGAATTTTCATTTGATAAGTATTTTCTTTAGCATTAATAATTTTAGCTCTGTATGTATTTTCATTATTTGCTTTGCTTTTTTTAAAAATTTTAGCTTTATTATGGATACCCAGACATGGGTCACCACATCTGACCTACCGACTTCTCAGTGCCAGTAGCACTTTCAGAAGAAAAACTCCAGGCTGTTGTAGGAAAAGGCCATCATAGCACCAAGAGATATTTGTTAGCAAAATGACTCACTGCTCATAAAGACGATGGAAAGTCCCCTCTTTCCTGCCCATGTGTTTGAGGATGGCAGTTCCACCCAGATCAAGTCAGGTTTCTAGAGCTAAGCGGCATTGCCAGCCTGCGTATCACAGGATCATGGAGTCATCTGGGGAGAAAGGGACTTCTGGAGGCCTCTAGTCCAACCCTCGCTCAAAGCAGGGATGATTCCACAGCTGGATCAGGTTGCTCAGGGCTTTATCCAGGCAGGTTTTAGAAACCTCCATGGACAGAGATCCCATGGCCTCCCTGGGCACCTGTTGCAGTGCTGCACCACTCTCACGAAGGAAGAAACATTTTTCCTTCTACCTGGTCACAGTCTCTGGGCTGCAACTTGTACCCATTGCTTCTTAGCCTTTTGCTGCGCCCCTTTGGGAAGAGACTGCCTCTGGCTTCTCCAGTACTCTCTTCTTGTATGTTATCTAAGAGAATACTGCAGGCGAGTTAACAGGCTGACATTAAATTTTATAAAGCAAGCCTCTTTCGCTATGTGCCATGTGTCTTAAAATAAATCATTGGTATTTCTTGTAAATTCCGCTAAATGGAGTTATGCTTTGTTTATTTTCACAGCCGCACTTTTATCATATGAATATCTCAAGAAGTCGAACACATCTTTTGCTTCTGACAACATGCTGCTGTCTACTGGTATATGTTGCAGAATAAATGCTTCAGAAGCAGAGACTGGTTCGGTCTAGTCATTCCCCCGTGGTCATCTTTTCACATTCAGATGTCATAGTCCTTTTAGTTTGCTACTCCTGGGGAAAGAAGTCTCCCAAATATCAAAATGCTTCTTCACAAGCTGTAATCTGGGTTGGGCATCCATGTGGCTTAACTTCTCCCAGGATCCACCATCACCTCCTGTCTTTTGGGTTCACCAGGCAGAGCCTTGCCTCACCCTCTTCTTTCCTCCCAGCCACCTGACTAATATGCTTAGCTTACAGTACACGAACACTGGTGAGGCCAGTAAAACTGCAGGGCTGGCTGTGTATCAGTCAGCCACACCTGAGTGATGTTTTTAGCCCTGAGTTTTCAGACTGTTTGTCAGAGCATGGAGGTAGCTGGCCGTTCAGACCTTCTTGCTGTATCTGCAAGGAAAGATAGTGAGGTCTAGGGATTGTGCGTTCCTCTGCACATCATTTAGAATTTGGCAATCTGGAACTTCAGCGGCTCTGTCGAGGCAGGAAAACAAACGCGAGCTCATGTTCTTCCCCATCTTGACGTGTGCTCCTGGTTACACATAGACTCTTCGCCTCTAACTGTCACACCCGAGTAACGTCACTTAGTAATGTTCTGGTGTTAGCACCGTTACCGGTTCCAGTTATGCACAGAGTGAATGTGCTAACAGCTGCAGATGACACCCCTTCTGTGGGTGTGACGGTGTGTCCTTCGTTGCCTGTGAAGGCAAAAGTAGACAGCAAACTGCAACGTGGGCTGCAAAGCAGAATCCAGCACCTTCTGCCACAGACCAGGCTGCTCAGCCCAGGGCTCCAGCTGCCTTGTGGTGCACATTTTGAAGAACTTGAACTGCTGCTCTGACAACAAAATGGACCTTTCCACTTCCTGAAGGCTGAGCTGCAACACAGAGACCTCCAACCTAAACTGAGTGAATCCCATGAGTAAATCTCCAGTTTGGGTTTTGATTCTAAACCCTGTGTCACAGCAGAGCCTGTACGTACAATGAGGTGCAAGACCAGCATCCAGAAGACATGATCAGAGCTAGGGCTACAACCAAAGACCCTTCCTGCCATAAACGAAAGTTTGTGCATTGTTATCCCACACAGCAGCAAAAAAAGATGTCATCCAAACATAGCAAACCCATGAATGTACCAAGAAAAAGAAAAAAAAAAAAAAAGCGCGCATGGTGAACCAGCAGTGCCTGCAGATTGCAAGCTGAATATTTCCATGCCAGCAGCTTCATGTTCAGGAGATGGAACTTGGCATAGGTGGGAAGCAAACACAGTTAGAAGCTTGTGAGATGGGTTTCTTCATTATGCAGGGGTTTGGGGTTTTAATTATTATATACATTATTATCTAGGGTTTTTAATTCTATTATATATTTGGGGTTTTATATATACCACATGTCAGTGGTATCTATGCTAACCTTCCCCAGACTGCAGCAATGAGCAAGACTGTATGGGAGCATCTCACCTAAGTCTGGTGACCTGAGTTAAGCCTCGGTTAGAGTAACTGTGTTAATGCCTCCTACAGTTAAGTGAGAGCAGCTTGGCAGTCCGGGAGGAGATTTACCACATTCTAAATTTGTGTCTAAGATAAGGAGCCCCCTTGGAACTGCCTTCCTCTCCATCAGCTACAAAGACAGAATCAACTTACAATATAAATTCAAAGACAGGACAGATGAGTGTTTCCCCCCTCTGCAAGTATCTCTGGATATGCTGTTATTGTTAGGGCAGAGATCTGGAACTGAACTGAAATCTGACTGAGATCTCATCGGGATGGGATAGTTCTGCACCAGCAAAACAGAAAATGGGTGATTAGTGCTTAAAAATCTCTTAGAAAGCGTATAAAATTGTAGATATATGTATAACACATATATACATATGTAACACATAATAGCACTAAGCCTAGAACAAATACCAGAACACAGAAAAAGCCTGTGACTAGATGTCTGAACACAGAAAACAAGCACAATATTCCACGCAGTAAGCCGTGCTGAGCAGTGAATAACCAGCATGCTCCCATGCCAAGGAAAGCTAAGTGTATAAGGGAGGTCTGCACTGGCAAAAAAAGAGCACAGCAATCAAGTGCTCCTCTCATTTTGTTCAACGTAGTCACGAAGCCACAGCTGGAGTACTGTGTCTCCTTTTCAGCATCCTATTTCAAGAGAGATGTTGACAAGCCACTAAAGTGGCAAGGAGGTGCCAGAATCAGGGTCCAGACAGCCTGGAGAGGGAAGATGAAGGGGAAGAGGGTCTAGTCTGCCACCATCCACCACTTAATGGGAAGGGAGGTATATAGAAGTTGGAGCCAGACTCTTCCCAGATGTGCAAAATAGGCAATGGACACAAGCTGCAGTGCTGCAGAAGGGAAAAATTTCTTTCTTTGTGATAGTGGTGCAGCACGAGAAGAGGTGCCCAGAGAGGCTGTGCGATCGCTGTCCTTGGCTAAAACCCACAGGGACAAGAGAGCTGCCCTGAGTGACACCGTCTGGTTTTGAAGTTAGCCCTGCTATGGGCAGGAGGTTGGACTAGAGACTTCCAGAGGTCCCTTCTTCCCTGATTTCTCTGACAGTTTTATGATACTGTAATTTTTTTTTTCTTTTCCTCTGGTAGTTTAGAGGAGCACAGAGGCACATGGCCAACATCAGACTGAGAGGGCCCTTTTGGAGACTACTTACTGCATGGTTTTCAGCCCCGTTTTGGGAACAAATGAGAGTACACTGAGCACTTCCGCAAAACTTCCAGTGCTCTCTAGCGTTATTTCTTTACAACTACAGGTATGCGACATCTTTACATTTTTCCCCAGGAGGCAGAAACTCAGCATATAGTTGCTGTTTTTTTTCTTGAACGTATAATTTCAAGATTCAAAAGCTAATTCTTTCAGTTACAGCTCTGTGAGCACCAGTGCTTGTTCATCCTGAGACCGACTTACACGAAGCTAAAAGTTTTTGTTCTCAGTTTTCACTTGAGTGATTCTGTGGGAACTGGACACTGTGCTTCAGTCTTTATAGAATTTTTTTATAAGGACTAGATAAGAATCCAGTAAGAAGACCATGCCTTTTATATTTTTCATAATATGCTGTATAAAGTTCAAGTAAATATATTTTTGTATAACAGAAGGAAACAGCTAAAACCCCAGTATATAAATGTTGATCAAAATGCCTTGAAGAAGAGGAATATAATACACGACCTTACCATGTCCAGTATGAGGTACTGGCCCCGTTCTCAGTCGCGGGGAGCCAAAGCCAGCAGAACTCCAGTGCCCTGCCTGGGTTGGCACAGAACAGGGAGGAGAGGCTGAACTCAGCCCCTGGAGAAGTTTCAACAGTAAAGCCTGGATATTGGTTGGTTTCCTACACAAGCTTAGCTCCCTACAACACCACCGTGTAAAACTTTGCAGGGGAACAAACCTTCCAAGTTAACAGACTAACAGTTTACTATGAACTGGAAGGCTGACTGCGTGGCTTCTAGAGCTAGAAATTGATGACTTGGGGAGAAATCACATGGTGTTTCACAGGGAAGTGCAGCTCACAATGCTAAATTCCTAAAGAATCAGGACTTTTTAGTCTGCCTTTGTGATTTCAGCATAAAAATCTAGTGGTCAGAGAAATCTGACCACGCAGGCATGCTGGCATCGGGTGTACGGTTGGACTTGACGATCTCTGAGGTCTCTTCCAACCATAATGATTCTGTGATCTCAGTTACCCCATGTGTACAGGAAAGCTGTTTTGTATTCTTCTGGTTTACTGGGCACAGCGAAATTGGTTGCATTTCTGTTTGAAATGCTGTGTACATAATGTGATCAAAAGTCTATAATAGGAACAAGCCATATCCTCAGTTGATAATCTTTCATTTATCTGTTATTTAGCTTGTTTATTTTGCACCTTTAACAGTAATATTTGGTTAGCTACATGAACTTTTCTGTTGACAGCAACATAGTATTTCCTTCTGGCTACAGCACATTTATTCAGCATGTTTCATCGTACATCTGTGTGCCTACTGGGCTCCAGCAAAATTAGCACAGCAGTGAAAGAAAGAAGCTGCTGAGCTCTCCAGGCTTGGCTGGATACCCTGATACAACCATTTTTTTTCACTTTGCAAGTATACCAGTCAGTTGACACTGCACTTACAAATACTGATTAATTTGTATTTCACAGAAAAACTTGAATGGCATTCAAGAGGTTAAGGCACATGATGTAGAAATAGTGAGAACAAGCCTTTAAATTACAGTTCTCCATGTATCTTTGAATGAGCCACTTTCTATTGATATCCATACAATATTCACATTCCATCCATAGGAAAGGCCTAGTCGCTGTTCTGCAGAAAGGCTGTGAGAGAACATGGAAAAGAACCAGAAGACAGCCCTGTAGACCAGTCAACTGATGATTTTCACATTAGTAGGAAAAGTGAGAGGCTTTGATTCATCCATGCAGGATTTGTCTGCACTTGTCTCAGCCTGAGCTGCTTTCAGCTTGGTTGAGCTGTGACAGCAGTTGTCTAGCAGCCAGGGAACAATAGCATAACTTGGTTTTAGTCAGCTCTGTGAACACCACGTACAGTAAAGTTGTATCTGACCTACGCTGTTATTCAGTAACAAATATTAACCCCATAGACTGAGGCTACAGAGGCTATTGTGTGTCTTTAACTAAGACAGTCAAACAAAG
Source organism: Cariama cristata (assembly GCF_000690535.1). NCBI lineage: Eukaryota > Metazoa > Chordata > Aves > Cariamiformes > Cariamidae > Cariama > Cariama cristata. Next base: position 29,503 of record NW_009622566.1, read on the forward strand.
ATAGTCAAACTTCACTTGGGAATCAGTGAAAACAGAGCAGCTAAGCAGTCTATGTTAGCAACCAAAGAAAATATAACACCAGCTCTACCCAAGAATGAGGACAAAAAAAACTTATCTCCATCAACAACGTACTCCTCCTGAGAAACAACTTGGTGGACACCGGTTGATGACTTCACACATCCCCTCTCCCTGTTATTCTCGTGGAAGACAGGCACCATGCACATAGGACTCATGGCGCATTGCAATGACGAACAAAACTCTACTAGGAAGGCTAAAAGTCAACAATTTTAATGTATTATTAATGAAGCTTTTTCTGATCATTTGGACTGTGCAGTATTATTGCAACTGGACTAATAATTTGTTTGTTGCATTTTGATTAGACTGTTACAACTTTAGCTAGCCAGACAATGGCTTCTTGACTTTGTGTATAAGGTGTGCATTTCCTTTGGGACCATAGTAAGACTGTAAGTGTAACAAAGACCGCGAGCAGCTTTTCTGTGAAAGCCTTTCTGTGGATGGCAACTTCCAGTGATCACAGAAGACCTGGAATGCAGCTAACGTGTGTTCCTGTCATCCTGGCAAGCATCTTGCTTACACCTCATCACTGTTTTATAAGAACTGTTGGAATTGGGGAATGGGGTTGCTCAAGCACTCAGAGCCCAGTTTTCATAATGCACATACTGACCAAGAGTTTGCAAACTTCAAAGTGTTAACGCCAAAACTTTCCTGTAAAGAGATCAAGTGAGACAGCGTATGGGTGGTGTAGTCAGTGACATACAGGCTGGATCAGGAAATTCAGACTTCAAAAGCAAAGGCGAGAAATTAACGGCTGAAATAGGAGCCTGCTGAGTTAAAACACTGAGAAAGTAAAACTCTAGAAGGGATTGAAGCTGTAGCGCAATATTATGTGCAAAGCAAGGCATGAGTGTGATGGTGCTGACTTAGGGGATAGCGCTAAATGGTTCAATCGAGATAGTGCCTTTCCACAGAGAAGTATAAGGCTAAAAGTCCACATGCCTCTGATGCTGAGGTGCTGCCAGTGTTCAAAGTGAATCCTGTTATCATCCATCCCTGCCTGGGTTACTGTATAAACAGCAGATGGACAAATAGAAGGGAAAGAAGGAGAAATACACTACCAGAGTCAGACTGAGTTGTTGTTAGGGAAGAAATAATGATTACTGCTGATCAGATCCTAGAATAATTAAGAGTCTTGGCCTCAAAAACAGAGCCTTTAAATGAAAACATACATGGTGTATTTAGAAAACATAATAGTTTAAGTGCTACAAAAAGCAAAGCTTAATCAATTAAGTATAGAAATAATTACAATAGTATATTTTATTTTAGAAGAATATATGGTATTATGTGTACTTTTGCAACATTGGGACTGGGAAGACTGCATCTTTGTGTAGTGCTATATATGCTGCCAAAGATATAAATCAGCTATGTAAAAGTGGATGCTTCTGGGCTAGGTAGGAAACAAATTACGGTGGAAACGAGAATTTCTGCAATTACAGAAATATAAAAAACTACATACAAGTATGACATACAACCATGCAAGAATTTTAAGAAAAAGACTTTTTGTTATCAAGGAACTAGCCAGATAATGTTAGAAATGTGTAACATCATTGCAATTGTGTGTTCATCAAGTGCCTATAAATTACTGTAAATTCATAGAATCATCATAGAATGGTTTGGTTGGAAGGGACTTCAAAGATCCTCTATTTCTAACGCCCCTGACATGGGAGGGACACCTTCCACCAGACCAGGTTGCTCAAAGCCCCATCCAACCTGGCCTTGAACACTTGCAGGGATGGGGCAGCCACAGCTTCTCTGGGCAACGTGTGCCACTGCCTCACCACCCTCACCGGGAAGAGCTTCTTATGTCCAATCTAAACTTACTCT
>NW_009622566.1:31730-65210 GCF_000690535.1 Cariama cristata
TGACCTGCTGGCCACGCTGCTTTGGATGCAGCCCAGGACACGGTTGGCTTTCTGGGCTGCAAGCGCACATTTCTGGGTCATGTTGAGCTTCTCATGAACTAGCACTCCCAAGTCCTTCTCCTCAGAGCTGCTCTCGATCCATTCTCCACCCAGTCTGTATTTGTGCTTGGGATTGCCCCCACCCAGGTGCAGGACCTCGCACTTGGCCTTGTTGAACTTCATGAGATTTGCACGGCCCCACCTCTCCAGCCTGTTGAGGTCCCTCTGGATGGCATCCCTTCCCTCCAGCGTGTCAACTGCACCACACGGCTTGGTGTCATCAGCAAACTTGCTGAGGGTGCACTCAATCCCACTGCCCATGTCACCCACAAAGATGTTAAACAGCGCCAGTCCCAATACCGACCCCTGAGTTGTGCCACTTGTCACTGGACATTGAGCTGTTGACCGCAGCTCACTGTGTATGATGTATCTGATAACAGAGGTGTAAGTAAAGTAACATCTGCTGTAGGATGTGGTTTTAATTACATCCATACGTATAGAAGCAACAGTCAGCTCACAGGAAACATTGCAACTGGATGCTATGTTAAGTTCAATGCCTTTAGGAATTTTCAAGCAATTTTCAACAAATTTCAAACAATTGCCAGAAATGCTAAAGCATGCCACTCTTACACGTGAAGTCTGACATGTAGTATAGAAGCCACAAAGGGAGAGGTACACCAAACAAATCCCCAAGTAAACCACATCAGTACCTAAATTCAAAATGCAGTGGAAGTGCCTCTCAGAGTGATTTTCCTCAACTAGAAGAGAACTTGGCTTTACATCCTACAGTCATCATTTTAATCATCATACTGATTTTTCTTAGCTATAAAAATCAAATGTTAAGTATGTTATGGTTATACATAACAATCAAGAACTAAAGATTACTCTCAGACTTGTACAAGTTATCTCAAGGTAAGATCAGACAGAAAAGAGTGAACACCTCTGAGATCTGCTGCCCGATCAGTAGCCTCAAGATGTAGAAGGGTTGCAACATCCATTTCTGAGTTGTAAAAAGTGTCTGTAAAGTGGACAAACCAAAGGAAGGATTATGGCCCTGTAGCCCCACAAATATGATTTTGCTATCTCCAGCATGCTAATAGAACAAAGACATCATACAAGGCAACTAAATCTCACATCTGAATTGAAGAGGTATTTTGGGGTTTTTTAAGTGCCAAATTCTGTAACAGTGAATGTCATAGAATTATAGAATCATTTGGGCTGGAAAGGACCTTTAGAGGTCATCTAGTCCAACCCCCCTGCGGTGAGCAGGGACGTCTCCAACTAGATAAGGTTGCTCAGACCCCCATCCAGCCTGACCTTGAATGCCTCCAGGGATGGGGCTTCCACCACCTCTCTGGGCAACCTGTTCCAGTGCTTCATCACCCTCATTATAAAAATTTTTTTCCTTATGTCTAGTCTAAGTCTACCCTCTTTTAGTTTAAAACCATTACCCCTTGTTCTGTCACAGCAGACCCTGCTAAAAAGTCTGTCCCCATCTCTCATACAGGCCCCCTTCGGGTACTGGAAGGCCGCAATGAGGTCACCTCAAAGCCTCCTCTTCTCCAGGCTGAACAACCCCAACTCTCTCAGCCTGTCCTCATAGGAGAGGTGCTCCAGCCCTCGGATCATTTTTTCTCCAACAGGTCCATATCTCTCCTGTGCTGAGGGCTCCAGAGCTGGATGCAATACTCCAGGTGGGGTCTCACCAGAGCAGAGCAGAGGGGCAGAATTACCTCCCTCGACCTGCTGGCCACACCTCTCTTGATGCAGCCCAGGATGCGGTTGGCCTTCTGGGCTGCGTGTGCATTCGTACATGAAATTAAACTTTTTTGAAAAAATACTAGATCTTGACTTTCTCTTGTGTAGAGCTACGCTGTCTTCCCATATGGACCTCCACTGGTAAGATTTGCAGGCTCGTTTAAGTGCATAGCACTGATTATCACCCCTTCACTTGAAGTAAGTAGCAACAGCAACTTTTTAGCTGCTGTATGATCTAGTTGCCAGGCTGGTAAAAAAAACCAAAACTTATTTTACCTGTGGTTTACACAACTCTTAGACTCTATAAACTACTTAAAATTAGTAAACTGCCTATTTTAACAGTTCTAAGTGGCAATGCATCAGTGTGCACAAAGACGCATAGATTTTATAACTTCATCCTGAAAAGAAGAGAGACACAAGCGTGAAATCTTCCTAGACTTTAATCACAAATAGAATCACAAAGCATCAATTCATCAATTCAGCTCAACAGATTCCCCTTCATTTTACATCAGACATCCTACCCACTGCAAAATGGTGTAAACCTTCAAAGACTCTATTAATTTTCACTTTACAATATCTTAGATACCCAGAAGAACGGCGCTCTTCTTGCAAATCCACTTGTACATGGAGTGGCAGTTATCAGCATGGATTTCTGTCAACTTATAGGCAGCACATTTTTCTTCTTCCTTCCTTCCTTTTATTGTAAAACTGCAAGAGCCAAAAACCACACAGATATGTAGACAATTGAAAAAAATTGTTTGCATATACAAACAGTGAAACCACAAAGACTGGATTTTTGTGTCTTTATGCTGTTATTCTTTTGATTCTCTGACATCCAGGCAGGTTATATTTGTTTAGTAAGCTTCAACTTTTCTCTGTTTCCCTACTTGTTATGCAGTTGGAAGCAAAAGCCTTACACAGCATAGGCAGCTCCTAATAAAATTAGTTCCTTTTCTGAGAGCTGTCAAGGAGTTTTACTTTTCAAGTGCATGTTTTGATCTGAATTCTATACTGAGAAAAATCAGAATAGGCTGAGCTGCCTAACTGGAGTATGGGCCCTGATATCTTACTATGACTTTCTCACAGTCTAACCGCTGAACAGCTCAGGCACAATGAGTAGAGAACACGTCGTGCAAGCCAACACAGATTCACTCCAGAATGAACCTACCTGTGCCCTGGATGTCTGGGATCATTGAGCCATACCCATCTTCCTTCCTCCTCATCAAAGCTTAATCCAGTCCAAACAAAGCCAATGTCTTTATCCTTCAGTTTGTTTAAGAAATCCTAGAGAGAGGTATGTCTTTGAACTCTCATAATAATGACACTTCATAAAACACCAGCACCAGTAATGTATAGTGGTAATTAATATTTTAAAACCAGCAAGGCTTTCATGCCCAAAGATTCCAGAGAATGTTTCCAAGAAATTGAGAAGAAAGAAAAAAAAAACCACAAAACAGCATGGAAATTAGTTCAGATTCTCAACTATACACAGTACCTTGGCTAATGATGGTAAGCGGAGCAACCAAGGAGCTATCTTTGGCTCCTTGCTGGCCCCAGGCCCATTCCACTAGCACATTTTAGATGAGGATCAGGCTGATCTGAATTACAGGAGCTGAAACTATCTCCTCTTTTTTCCCCCTACAGGGAAGACAGGTGATCATTTTGCCAGCTCACCCTCCTGGGTGCTCTGGAAGTGACTGTCTAAACGTGGTCACCTTTAAGCAACATCAGGAGCACGGAAGAGACATGCTACAGGTTAGGATTTGGTCCACAGAACTGTTTTTTCTATTGCCACAGACCTGGTACTGACGTTTGAAAATGTACAAAGTACAGAAAAATGGCTCCATCCCCCAAAGAAAGGCAACAGCCTTTATGACAGCTTAGTTCTGAATGGGTTTGATTTGGAATAAAACATGCAAGAATCCTTCAAATACCAGCTGCTTCTTACTGGAGATAATCTCTAGACATATTGTTGTACCTATTCAAATGAAATGTAGTTATTGGTCTTCTGTTTGACACAAACGTTTCTTAACATGCAGAAAAGCCAGTCATCAGAGCACTTCCACTGGCAGTGCCTTTTATGAGTGTATCTGGATTAGAAATGGCTTCTAAAAATACATGGAAAGCTATGCTTTGATATGTGGATTCACAAGGTATAAGTAAAAAGGATATTTAGACTATAGAGTGCCTTACAAGCTTACCATTTCGGTCTCGGCCTCTATAACCAGGAGCTCAGTTTTTTTTTCTGAGCAATACTTTTTACTATTCTCCCAGGTGTCACGAGTTTCTGAGTAGAAATAACATCTCCCGTAATGCAGCTTCCAGCCAATGGGGCAGAGTTCACATCTGGAGTCTGTGAAGAGTTTGAAGCAAAGAGATTTTTATCGCTTCTTTTTATTATTTTTTTTACAACTGACATCATTATTATTGGCTCCTGCTTTTTCTGCGGCTTTTGAATAAGAGAGTAAAGAAGCTTTAAACTAGGGACGGGGCAGAAATTGTGATGGTTTAACTCATTTTAAGAAAGCACATTGTCCCTGCTTTAAAGTGATAATAAGGATAGTCATTCTTTAATTAGGGATCACTCTGTGCCATTAACTATTTCAGAACTCTAGATAATTGTACTAAATATTTTACATAATAATTGGGGTAAAAGGCATGGATAAAATCCCAGCCCTGCTGAAATCACTGGCAGTAGTACAATTCAACAGCATCCATGGAGAAATAACAAAGACCTTCAGTAACACTGCTCCACTTTTATTTTTTGCTTAAACTAAAATTTTCAAGGATGGAACTCTAAAATAGATCACTTTATACATCTTTATCAATATAAACATGCTTATTCTGCTATCAAAAGGTCAATTCCTTTGTGCAGGTGTTTATTTTTATATTGACCTTTTCAAGAGCTTCAAATCATTTATGCTATTAAGAGCGAGACTTTATTTCCTTACCATTTGTATGCAAGCATAAGCTTTCCTTTAATGTCGTCAGTAAGCTGTTTTCATGAAGATCTTCCTCAAAGATACTGTCACTTCCAGAAAGATTTTTTCTGAGCTTCCACATGTCGCCTGATAGCAAGTCACCTGGACAAGAATCTCCAACATTTTAATGGGAAGCTCACAAGTGAACTGTATAGAAACCCCGTAGTATTTTTCCATGGATAATAATAGGAACTTTAATTGGAAACTCAGATTGCTCATTTGTCCTTCCAGTTCTCCTCTAAATGGTAGGTGGAGCGTTGAGCATCCAAATCTTATACATGAAACAAATACATGAGGTGACTGACATCACAAAGACATGTGGAGTCCATTATCATCATGCTTTTGACAATGTGGTATGCGACAGTTGTTTTTGAAATAACATCGTTGTGCTTTTGATTTTCCAGTTCCTGAAATTTCTATTGAGCTTATTTCAGAAAAGAACAGGCTCATCTGAGAGGGCAGGACTCACATCGAGAGAAAGGGAGAACAACTGACTCTGCAGGATACATATGCCCAGAAGTGCTTCTGAATTCTCATTCTCTCCTGTGTTCTCAAGTGGTTTTGATGTCCAGAAGCAGGCTGAACATTAGGACTACCGGGCCAAGATTTTCTAAAGGAGGAAACTAAAATTAGGCTCCTTGATCAATATTCAGATGCTTGTTGATGGCAACCTAAAAACTTGTACAGCTTGCTTGACCAAGGCAACTGCAACCATTTCTCTCTGATCTCTAAGTTTAGATGCTGAGGGATAAAGGCACACAGCTGTGCTGGATAGGTAAGCTCTGCACGCACATGATCAATGCTGGCAGTGGCCCAGTGCTTATGCACAAATTCTATGGACAATGCAAAGGCAACTTTTATAAACTTAGAGGCACTTCCAGCCTTCCAGAAGTCCAGCTTACGTTCCCATTGTACATGTCAGGGAGGACTGGCTGAGGCTTAAGGTAAGCAAAACAGGGCATCAGGAGGTGAAGACTGACTGTGAGGATGAGGGGACGAGGAGACAGCAGAGATTCCTGTTGTACCATATACCTGGAGTGAGTTCTGTTTAATTACTAAAAGAGTTTTTCCAAACTGATGGATGGATGGATGGATTCTTTGGCTAGAAACCTTGGTGGATTGTTCAATTTTGGAAAGGAATAGGAGGGACTCTCAGGCTGGGGGACTGGAAAGTAAGATTCCAGCCCTCTTCGTACAGCCTGAACATGCAACTGTCCTCTGAAAACCACTGACCTTCTGCAGATGCACAGCCCCAAAATGCCCGTGACTCCCTCCCATCTTCTTCAGAAACACAATAGTAGAAAGCATGAGTGGTCTTGTCACCTTATCAAAACAGTTTGTTTGCAAAACTTGTTTAAGTTAAGGATTGATACCTGTCAAATTCACAGGAATTAAAGCAAAATATTTTCACTTGGTCACTCACATTGCTGAATTAATGTGATCACAGCTCCCAGAAATACAACATTCAGAAATCCTGAGAGAGCAGCAAGATACCGCAAGCCTGAAGAATTAGAGGGAAGTTCTGCAAGAAATAAGAGGGTTTTACAAACACAGCATGAATTGCTACTCAGGACATAAATCTGGGTTTCTCTAGACATCTGTCAGACAGAACATCCATCACCGTCACTTTGTTGTGTGCTTTGTCACAGTTGATTTTTCCCTTCTGGTTGCTTCCTGCATGTCAAGTGGTTCTTGCTTCTAATAAACTTTCATTTATGAAAACTTTTTGTGGGCTTGAATTTTCTCATGCTATCTTCACTGTTTGACAGTTCTTTTGAGGTTTTCCATGGTTACTGAACAGTTTTTACTTCTTCATAGCAGGAGAATGTCACTTGCAGATATCATGAAGACTGTTAGATGTCACAGCAAGCACTTAACAAACATTGCTAAAGAAAAGCTCACAAACTTAGTGAAAGAAGAAGTTTCTAACAGTTGCAGAGAAAGAGATGTATATAACATGTAAGAACAAAAATGAGGTTCTAGGCCTATGAATACCAACACTATCAATCAAGAAAGGACCAGTAGATTCTCTGAAAATTAAATTCTGTAGCGCCAGGACCCAGACTCACTAATTAGTTTTATCACCTATACACTGGATGCCAAGTCAAAGGCCTTTAGAAAAGGCCACATCATCATTTGGAGATCTGGGTTTTTTTATTAAGTCCTTGAAGCTCAGCCAATCCCACCTGGAAAATTACTAAAATATGTTTGAAAAATTAAATAGCAGTGCATTAAACAGGGCTTGTTTGCAGACTGGATGCTTGATTAAGGTCAGTGAATAGAGATGCAAAAATGAGCTCCCTTGCAACTCAAATAAGTTTACTTTTAATTAGAATCAGAAAAGCCTGGCAATGCACAGTCGTGGTGAATCTTCCTTCTCAATATTACCCAATGATCTTAAAATTTATTCTTGTCGGACTGTCATGCTCCTACCCTACCATTTCCTGTTTGCTCACTCACTTTATTTCAGGATTTCTACATATCTTGACATAGGAGCACAGAACTATGTAGGCTAGAAGGAGTGTCAGGAAGCCATCTAGTCCAGACTCCTGCTCAAGGTGGGTCAGGATACAGCAGGTTTCTCAAGGGTTTGTCCAGCCAATTTCTAAATATCCCTAAGGATGGGGATTCCACAGCCTTTCCAGGCTCCTGTCCTAGCATTTGACCACCACCATGGTAAGAAAAATTTTCTTACATCAAATTGTAATCTTCCATGTTCCAACTTGTGTCTTTCAACGTGCACCTCCAAGAAGAGTTTGATTCTCTCTTCTCTACACCCTTCCATTCGGTAGTTAAAGAGAAAGTTAAGACTCCGTTCAGCCTTCTTTTCTTAGTCCTGCACAAAGCCAATTGTCTCAGCTTCTCCTCCTGTGTCACTTCTCCAGCTCACTCACTATCTCAGGAGCCCACCACCAGACTCATTCCAGCAGGTTGTCAGTGGGCTTTTGGAAGGGGTAGTGATATAGTTAATGTAGGCTGCAATACAGCAAAGTTTTTTAAAATAACTGAGGCATAAAAGATGTTCTACGATACCTCAAAGGATTCCTTAGGGCAGGGAGGAGAATAGAAGTTGCCCAGCTATGTGGGAAATGTTATTTTTTCTTCCTAGCTTTCTAATATTGGTGTTTTCAGGAAATACTTTGTGAATGTCCTTCTAGAAAGACCAAGGCACAATGAATCAACTGTTTGAAAAGTTCTCGGCTTCTATGCTATTATTTCAAAACTGTACTGCATGGAGCTGTATTTCAAATCATGAAATGACTTGAACTTTGTGCTACATGATAAGCTCGTTTCCACTAACAGTTTCACTTCCTGTCTCATTTCTAGCTATCATTGTTTTGCACAGAGGTCAAACATCATCTTTTCTTATTTGCCTATTCAATCATACTTACTTGGGAAATGCTGTATCTGTGACTAGCCGTCTTTAAACATTCAAACAGCTAATCCCCACTGCCTTCATATTGCCACCCTGTTTAGATGGCAAATACATGTAAGCAGAATGCAGTCCTTTTTGCTAGCTATGCAACATGTTATGGTTAAGCATCTGTGTGTGTTTTCCTTCTTCCTTTGGGTGCTACGCAGTGATTTTGACACAAAAAAGGCAATTAGGAAATCTGGGTTCTAATCTTAACTCTGCCATAATTTGCACAATGGCTAGACTGCAGGCAAAGCAGTAACAGTGACTTGTATAAATACTCAGATTAGCACTCTGGTAACAGCAATGCCACAGTGCTGACAACGTCACACGGGCTCACAGCTCAGCGGTTGTCCACCTTCTCAAGACAGCGCTGCAGCTTACACCACCGACAAGACTGGATGGGACTGCAAGATGGAAGGGAAGCTCTACATTGGGGTCTTCTTTCTCTACTACATGAACTGGCACAGATATTGCACTAGGTTATGCCAACGCAACCACTTTGAACCAATCTGTTGTTCAAAAAGCAGATTTGTGCCTGGCATGCAATAAGCTAATTCCACACACTCAGGAGAGATATTGTATTTATTCAGGACTGGGTACTTGGTGGACTTTTCTGCAAATCAAGCCCACCAACAGCAGTTACAGTGTTCCTTTTATACACAAAATCAGGAATCAGTATTTTTCCAGACATGTCTGCTAAATAGTGACTGGTTAGAAATTTACATACAATTACATATTCATTCATACACATGCTCAGGGAAAGCATCTTCACCAGGGCAAGGGTCTTCTTGACCTGTGGGTGTGATTTTTAGTATTATAATGAAGGCAGTTCACTTCAGGACACCTTAAAACCTAGTGTCATTGCCAAGTTGGTTAATCAAATAACCACTTTGCCAGGTTGTCACATAACTTAGCCATGCTCAGAGGCTTAACACAATCCATCCTGGGTGTTCTCATCAATTTCCAGGACTTTACATACCCTAACTGCCTTCATGAATCCCTTCTTGTTAATCAAAGTTATCTGGGCCAGTATACAAAATCAAGGAACCATCAAAGCCTTGTAATTATTAACTACGGTTACCAGTACCAAATGTGATATACATTAGATCAACTCCAGTGAATACACTTCTGTATTCTGTACGTATATCACGCTACCGTGACTAGTTTGTGTCTGGTCTAAACCCAACTCACACACCTTTCACTACAAGCAGAGACTCAGCTTGCAGTGCGTTGTTTGACAAGCTAAATGAAAGCACTGTTCTCTTCAGTTGCTTATCTGAAGTCTTTCTGCTGCCTTGTCATGTCATGGTACCCAATCGTGCAGGTAGATGATGAGGATGTAGAGTATTTTAAACTTGGTTTTGTCACTGTGTGCTCTGTGTGTTTGTGGTCACATACTAGTCTGTGTATGTGCCACATACACTTTGTCTGACTTTCTGCTTCTTTTAAATGGAAATATTCGATCTACTCCATTACAGTAATGTTTTTGTGCACTTTGACAAATATTTTAAAGACCATTGAAAATTCTTGGTTAAATAAATATTAGCTTTTATGATCAGTTTTCTGATTTTTTTTTCTAAGTTTTGCTGGTTCTGTGCTTTTACTGCAGTTGCGAACAGGCTCTCAGATAAGTTGTTGTAATAGTAGACAAACTGGCACAATTGACACCAATAAAATTGCACACAATTTATCCTGCCATACTGAATAACTGAAGTTGGATCTTGCTTTTTTTCTATTAAAAATTGTTCTTACATAAATGCGCAGGCAGGATTTCTCAGGAACCGATCATCATAGCTAATTAATTGTTTGGAAACTGGATGTCTAATTTCTCTGAGGTCTTGGTATTTATGATCTGAGAAGCTCTTCCCTGGGTCACTTAAAAGAAATAAAAGTTACCAAGGGTGAGCTTGAAAGCCTTCCAGCATATATCTTTGTACTTTCTCCCTTGCTGCTCCAGAAACTTTTGACAAAATCCCCAGAAGTTGTTGAAAAAGCTTACTGGGAAGTAAGTTACTGTCTTGTGGTTTTCATTTAAATTATTCTTAAATAATTATTAGCTGTGATTCCTGAAAACAAAAAAAGTAAACCAAACCAAACCCAAACAAACAAACAAACAAAAAACCCAACCAAAAACCCCAGAGAAATAGCTAATGAGCTCAGCCACTGCCAAACTTGCTGCCAACTACGGCTTCATGTTTTCCTCATATGCCTCTGTCTCCCAGTCTCCATTTTGTTCTGGGGCTGTCAGCACCAGTATTCTAAGCCCAGCGGTACTATTAGCATTGCATTTTATCTACTATCCATCATATTTCTCTGTATACTGCCATATATCATCAGCAACTTTAGTAGCACCAGCTAAAATTTTGCCAGATTTGTGGGTTTTTATGATCACTCAAATATGAGACTTATTTACAGAAGAAGTCTGAAGGCATACAATAAACGCTTACATGCTCAACTGCATTGGAGCTTTTCTTTCTCGTTTTGAAATGAAGTTCTGTGTAACCCTCTTCATTCTCCATCTCAAGGTCTTTTTGCCACTTCTTCCTGTTGAAGACTGCTCGTGAGTGTCAAAGTAGGTTATGGGAGATGGGTGTGATAAACAGGAAAGGGACAGCGGATGGCCATTTGTGCTTTTAGCTCAAGCCATGCAGTAGCAGCACTATGAAAAGGAACTTACCGCTATAGACTGCACAGCCAAAAGGAACAATTTTTCTCTTCTTTTTCACTTCCTCTGTCTTCCTCTGGCAAACTCCGGACCCTTCTAGCAAATACTTGTAATGCCACGTTTTCTCCAGTGCAGTCTCACAGTCCTCAAAGGCAGTCTTTCAATGCACACACGCTCTTGCATACAAGAAAATAGATCTGAGCCCCTCAAGCCCATTTCACTGGATTGATAGACTTCTCTGATTTACTTTATATTACAATCAGCTGTGTCAGCTTCTGTGTTTTTCTGAAATGCTAAGAATGGATCTTACTTTATGAAAAAAAAGATGGTGTGCATATGTCTCATTGAATAGATGAAAAGGGTATTTAAATATGGTATTGAACCTTGGTTCTGCTTTGTGCCTGTCCGCTTGAGCAACTGTTCATAGATTTGAGCAACTTAATGCCTTTCTTTAAGCGGAGACCAAAGCAGATCTGTTCAAACCTCAGTGTTTGCAATGTTCCTGTTGCACTTCAAAAGGACAAGCCTGGGGTTTTCGTATCAGCAAGGAGTTGTTTACTTTTAAGTTAGTGTGCAAGGTCTTTTCCAAGTTGGGGGTTCTAGCAAGCTCTTGGTGCTCTTTTAAGTGCTAGTCTGGAATATTTCTTTCTGTAAATTGAGGATTCAGTAGCAAGTTGAAAGGTTTGGGGTTTTTTCTTTTTCTCTGAAATGGGTATAATGGTTTCTGGCTGTTGTCAAATTCACCAGTTTTTAACCAAGGTTTTCTTTGGGTCAGGACTACATCCTGGCTTCACTTTTAATGTGTCCATGTAGTGTCTAGTGGTGATACATCACAGGAGACATAGACCATCATGTCATTAGCTGTAGGACGCAATTAAATACTTAGTGTCCTAAACACTTACCTCAGTTTGGAGGAATACAAAATCATCCGGAGCACTAGACAGAAATTATTCACTCATTTCTTAAACAAGACCTCACTGATTAGTAGGAATGGTCATTTAAGCTTGGAAACCAAAGGAACTTTACTCACCTTTTATATTGTCGTACCTGAAAGCCAGGCTCAAGCTGTATGCAGTACAATCATATACTGGGGAAAAAAGCGATCTCCAGAGAAGTCTTTCAAACACAGACATGCAACTTCAGGCCGAAAGATCAGTATAAAACAAAAGGTACTAAGTGACCAACAAATACATTCTCTGTTTCCACAAAGGGGTAGTACTTACCATGCAGCCTCACAATGCTAAATAACTCTCCTGTACCCCATGCAGACAAATTCTTGCAGGGTTACCAACTCTCTGAATCATTTTCTTGGAAGACGCTTGGAGGACAAAGTTTGAATATGGAGTTTATACCTGGTTATAAAACAGTCCTCGAATGATTTCCATGCTCCGAGCTATAGCTTTTACATTCAGCAGATGCAACAGCTGGTCTGAAAAAAAGATACAACAACTCCAAACAGGCCTTGCTTCATTTAACACACTTAGACTCTTCTGCGTTCGGCTGCACAGCATATATATGGGACTTACTGTAAAGTAAACAGAAACAACACAGAAACCAAAGGTTCTCAACTTGATATGTTTCTTTATAAGCCGCTTTTTTTTCCCCCCGTCATGGTTTCAGGGGCTGTGCTGTGATTTTTTAAATGCATGGCTTCAACTGCACTGGAATTACATACACATATCAGTCATTTTTTAATCCAAAGCTTTTTGGGAACTCATTTCTAACAGGAAGGTGGAGCTTCTAAAACCCAAAAACTTCTTCCACAAACAACATTTCATATTTACAGGGTCTAGATTCTAATTATTTTGTAAATCTCTATTTCCAAATCTGTGTTTGTGGAGGTACTACTGGTTTTAAACTAAAATAAAACCCAATATGAAATAACAAGAAACACAAGATGAATTTTCACAGTCTTCATCTGAAAAGAAAAGCGCAGAGGAGGTTTTCTGCCTTTTCATTTTTCATACGGCAAATTTCTGGAATAAGACTCTGTCACGAGTATTTGCCTATTAAGGTGGCAGACCCCTGCTTTCTTTATGCACACTCCCTTCCAAGCATCCAGACGTAGCTATATCATCTGGCTATGTAGAAATATATTCTCCCAAGCCCCTTGCTTCCAGTGTTTCAGGAAGGATAAAGGGAAGTATGGAGACTACAAAAAAGCTGCCCTGAGACCTCAAGGGCACCACCAGCCCTGCCTGTCCCTGTCCAAGCCCTCGGAGCTCCCCCCACTCTGCCCACAGCCCAGGACCCCACGTCAGCCCCCCAAGGATTCCCCCTGCCTGCCCAAGGCCCAGGACCCCATTTCAGCTGCCCAGGGCCACTGACACCATTGCAGGCCCAGTCTCCAGCTCCCCACAGCCCTGCCCTGCCCAACCATGGACTCCGCCAAGCTGGGCCCACTTGCAGGCCCACATCATGGCCCCAGAGAGATACCCCATGCCTGGGGTTGGGGCTGCCCCACTGCCCCCGACTGCCCTGCTCGGGGAGTAGTGGAGTCAGGAATAAAGCAGTCAAGTTGAGCCTGGGAAGAGGGAGCAGGAGGAAGGTGTTTTAATCTTTTTTACTCCGTTTCTCACTATCCAAATCTATTTTAATTTTCAATAAATTAAATTAACTTTCCCCAAGTGAAGTTTGTTTTGCCCATGATGGTAACTGGTGATCTCTCTGCCTTTATTGTGACTCACAAGCTTTTTCACCTTATTTTTCTTCCCCGTCCTATTGAGGGAATGAGAGAGCGGCTGGGGGGGCATCTGGCAGTCAGCCAAGGTCAACCCACCACAAGCATCTTACCAGTCTATTTTTTTTTCTTTTTTCTTTTTTTCTTGTATATTTGCTATGCTATGTAAAGCTCTAGTAAATCAAAGGTAGCAGATCCTATGATTGTCTCAGGGAGCTCTTAAAAAGATTAGCAAGACGCCACCCATTGGAATAACTACAAAAGTTGATTCCTAGGTGAATCAGCCTCCTGGATAGAAACAAACTAGTTTTAAAAAGTCATATAGCTGGTAAATACACTGTTTGAATAGTATAGTGTTCTATTTCACTTATACTAAATCTCCTTTACACTCTTAAATTAGTTTTTTAAAGTTTGGAGTAGAAGTGAAAATATATTCATGTATCTACACATAAAGATTGCAGAAAACCTGCCCAAGGAAAGGAAAAACAGTCTTTCAGGCTAAAAAGAATAACACACACACTCACACACACCCCTGCAAAAATTAATCAATTGATGCATCTATGCAGTACACATCCAATAATGACATAGCCAATTAACATGCATACTAAATCCTATGTAGCAGCCAAACATTAGTCTTTGAGCAGCCCTTCTTGTTACAATATTATCAAGGATCTGGGGTTTTGACATCACTCTACAAAGGATGGCATTATTATTAATTTTGTGTACTGCAGCAACGCTGTCCTGGAACAGTGAGTACCATACATGTGTAACAAGATGGTGTTTTTACCATATCAAAGCTTATTAGCTACTTCTACAAAAAGATATGCCAAAGAGATGGATAGAGAAGGAAAATGGAGGAGCACGGGGGACACAAGAAGGGTAAACCAATAATGCTGTGCGTGATGGCTGGTGATCTCATAGCAATATCTGCTAAGCTATTACTAGGGGTTTAGTTCCACACTAGCAGAGGGCAGCCTTGGAAAGTACCAGAGGAAAGCCAAGGAGTAAGATATTTACAGACAGTGTCTTCCGGCAGTGGCAGAGGCTCAAGGAAAAAACACAGAGCTGTTCATTAAATAAATCAGTAAGTTAAGTTAAGCTCAAAGCTGTTTGTAGGTTGGCAGTAGAACCTGATACCAGTGTTGCAGGGATGAAGGTAAGAGACAGTCACAAGCTTTGAAAGTGTAGATCACTGTCTCAACAGAAGGATGAAGCACGCAACTTGGCCCCAAACACCAAGGCAGGGGAGCAATCCAGGAAAATGTAGGTATGCTTATGTTTAAACACGAGTGTCCACATGGAATTTTTTGAGTATGTGTGTACTTGCGGTTGATGTGCATAGTATTTTACAAGATCACAAACCTAGTTCCTCTTATTTTTGCAAGCTCAGAGAACTGACTTTGTCTTTCTTTCATTCTGCCTCTTCTTTCTCAAACAGACTCCACACTTCACATTTTATTTCAGCAGAAAGGAAACTTCAAAGCCACTTACATGCATATATAAAATGCTATATCATTTCCTTTTCTTTTGTGAAGTCCAATATAGACTTCTAACTGAAAACAAGATCTTTTAAATTGAATTCTGGGAAAGGCAAACAAGCATCCTTTCTTGGCAACATGGTGTTTTGAATCCAAGTCAAAATGACTTGGGTTTTTTCTTTATTTTGGAAGGATATTTATATAGATACAGAGGTTGCTGGCAGAGCTAAACGAGGCAAGAAAGGCTATGAACAGCAAGAAGCCAACCTACAAAAAGGTAGGTGTTGAAATGAAGGAAAAGTAGAGGACTATAAATTCTATGAAGTTGAATATGAAAACATAACAAAGCGAAACAAGAAACACAAAAATAATGAAACCCTCCTTCTTCAAGAGCAGGAAACCTGTCAAAAGTTCTGTAAAGCAATAGACTTCAAGAGCAGGAAACCTGTCAAAAGTTCTGTAAAGCAATAGATGATCAGCTTATAGATATGGTCAAACAGTAGTATGGAAAAAAAAACACAGTGCTTTTTTTGCACGTGTGTTTACTGTGGAGGAACTTGGGGAGGGTTCCATAGTTTAATCCTCTTCATGGGCAACACATGAGAGGCTGTGCCTCAATTCAGAAGGTCAGTGCAAGAGGTTATGAAACAAACCGGCAAAATTAATAGGCCCAAATGGCTATGGTCAGATGCTATTCATCCAAGACCTCTAAAGGAACTCGGCAAACAGAGAGCCAAGCTGCTAAGAGTGGTATGCAACTTGCTTAGGAATTTCCTAGTGTCAGAAGGTGAGTCTAGTTTTTAAGGGTCTCAAGCTCTATCCCCTTCCATACAACTCCTCCATGAAATGATGAGCGATCTTTCCCCTCAGTGTTATCAGCTCTGATCTTTCTGCATGTCAACCCTTAGTACAGGCAGCTAGTAGCAGTGACCTCAGCCTGGAATTAAATTGCTCCTTCAGTTATTATTAAAATTATCACAAATTACAGAATAGAAATGTTTATGCTTAATCAATGATATTTGGTCACACACTAAAACGTTACTACAACATATTGACATTTCATTGAAAGAGGAATTTTCCCAGCACAGAAATTCTCAGCAAACCCAAGGTTTGCTACTTAACAAGTTTGCTGCATAATGCTTTGTATTTCGTTGTCTTACTGAGTTAGGGCTTAAGAGATTGCTCCTATGCAAAACTATTCTGAAATATGGCTAATAGAGCTTGTTGGGAACTAAATTTTTTAGAAAGGGAAATTTCCATGGACACTTCCAAAATTGCCCTTTTCCCTTTCTAATTCAATTAGCTTTGGTCACTAGCTGAAGTCTCAGACAAGTGTGTTGTCTTTTCCTATTACCACCACCACTGTAAACGCAAGTGAGGTCCCCAGCATGCGTGTTACTGTGGTTAACGTGTAGAATAAAGCTTCACGTAGGGATTCACAAATCCTCTGCTGAGATTTACAGTCATTTTCCATCATAAATGTAATTTGTCTTTGTTCATGGTTATAATGTTTGTGTCTTTGAAATTCAGCAATTATATTAAGAATTACCTGAGGGTGGATAATAAGTGCTTCTAGATCTGACCAATTTGACTTAAGGAAAATGAAAAGGACTTTTAAAATAATAATTTCTTTTTTGGCTTCACAGCACCACTGGCAGCATGTGTAAGTTGTCAGTTCTATAAGAATATATTGCCTATACTGAATTTATGCCTCACTTCATTGCTCTTGATGGAATCAAATTTGTGTCAGGCCTCCTGTAAGACAAAGCCCATCTCAGTATTGTTTTGAGGTTATCATCCTGCACTGCAGATTTCTTTGAAAAGTAAAGTGTTTCTTCTGGTTTTGGCAACAGTTAAGACAATGTGCAGATGGACTGTTCCTGTCTGAAGCCTGAAGCATCCGATCAGTGACGGGATGTGACTTCTGGTAAGTTATGTGCTTCCCTCTCCTGAACACTGGCTGCAGACTGTTAGATCTCTGTATTTCTTTCCAGCTGGAGAGGTGAGATTCCTGATGTGATTCTGGGGGTTGAGCCCACAGCCAGATGTGCATCTGCTCATAATGTTTTTGAAGAGAGGGAGCCTTGCACCTCACGTGATGTTTTGTACAGTTGAGCAGCCCACAGAGAGAAGAATGCTCAGCACTAGAGCAAAGCTTCTTCAGGTCTAGCTTTGGACAAAGCTCAAACGAGATAGATCTTTCTTACATTTCCCTCATCAGACTACGTATTTTCTTTGTGACTATATTGGGAACTAAGAACAGAATCCCCACGGTAGCTGGACCAGCAGGCTTCATGAAGAGCCTGAAGCCCAGAGCAGGCTCAGTGTGTCCACACCGTGCACGTGAGTTCAGGCTGCCCACATTTCCCACTTCTGCTCTGTGACAGATTACCTTAGGGTCTTTCTGGGAAGCATGTTTGAGAGGACATTGTCATCTGGTAGGAAGAACAGGGAAAACACAAAGGTGCAGCTATGAATGGGGCACTCATCTGGGCCCTGAAGTAAAAGGCATAGCTGAGGTTTTCTCTTCTGTAGTGACTAGGGTGCTCCACAATGTCTTTCGCTTGAGTAAGGAAGCAGCACAGATAGTAAATTTAAAACAGTGTAGAGTAACTGAGGAAAGCTCTGCTCCAGTGCTCACACTGGTGGCCTTCTACAGCTGTGTCTCCGATCTGTAGAAACTGTAGGTGTTCGCCAGTGCTGGGAAGAGCTGGGAAGTGGTGCTCACAAGCTCTGCTGTTACTTTGAGTAAATGCTTTTGGCATCCTATTTTGTTCTCCTAGCTATGAAGCCAGTCTCTGATTTCTAGATGCTGTAATATCCTGTTAGGTCAATGATGTCTCCCATAAACTATAAAAATGCTATGAAAATCCTGAACTGCAAAAATTCAAGAGTTTCTGCTTTCACAATTGGTGAAGATTTTTTGCGATGTTTGGGCTTTATGTCTGAGAAACCTCTTTACATGCCTAAAAGCAACTATGTTTTTAGCAGATATGAGTGGTTTGCTATCACTCAGATGCATTGGGAAAATAAACTCATTTAACTCTAAACTGTAATAACATTATTTTGTGAATATTTTAATGGTGGTGTGAACATTGTAACAGTGTAACATGTAATAAAACCACATTTCTCAAAATTCCACTTCAAAACATGTTTCATGTAATGAAGGTCAAAATTCCTGTAAGTGGTATTGACACCATGTAAAGAAGCAGGAAGCTACCCAGAGATTTTACGATACAGATCAAAGGGCAGTAAAGGTGCTTTAATAGAATGTAGATGCTCTCATACAGTCAGAAGAAAAACAAGAGCAAGCAAATTTTGCAAATCTTTCAAATTACTAGTTCCCAGAGCAGTTCTTATCGGGTTACAGATGCTTTTGCAGCCTCGTGTTCACAAGTTCAAAACCGTTCTTGTCTGCTAGCACTATGATCACGAGCAGATCTCATCACAACAGAAGACGGAGGTTGACACCCTTTTTTTCCATAAAACCTCTTACTCTGCCTTTGGATTGCTTCTGCAACTTCTGTCTTAATTTTGCCTTCTGCAAAGCAGCCTGGAGTAATGTGTTATGTTTCCTAAGTAACTCCTTGTAAAGCTGTTTCTTCCTGGGAAATAGGTCCGTATTTAGCAGCTTTGCTCTTATTGGTGGATGATTTTAAGAAAAACAGTGCAAATAGTGTCTGAGGAACCCTTTAGATGACCTGATTTGAGCTACCAGCAAATACCACTGTGGTTTCAGCAACCTTTAAGTCTCCGGGTAATATGAAAATGGTTGCTGCAGGAAGTGGAGGTAGTGCCTACATGTGGGCAGTTTCCATTCTCTCGGTGCCAGGGCTGAGATGAGCACTGCCTGTCACATCCACCGCCTTCCACCTGTACCAGGGCTGGCTGACAGACGCATTGGTACAAAATCGGAGGTGAAGCCTTGGGAGCCAGGGTAAGAAATGTCTTGAGAAATCACCCGTCTCTTCTCTACGCTCAAGCTTTCCACTTGCAGCACCTACCGTGTCACAGCCAGTACAAGTTCTTTAGCCTGCAATTTCTTTCCAGTTGGTGCTTTCTTTGTTACGACAGGAATCCCTACAAAGGGGATAGGAAGTCAGAGAAACAGACCCCAGGCATAGTTGTCACATGCATGTTTGTTCCTGCACTAAATGTTATGCCCTCCCCAAGGGACTTTCAGAGGTATTGGGGTCAACAAAGGAAGGAAGAAAGGTCTCTGTGGGTGTAAATAGCCCTCAGCCCTGACACAGGGGGGAAAAACTCCTGCAGCTGCTTTTGTCAGAGCCCTGCCCTGTCATTACGTGATGCAATGGGACTGCCTGGCTGCCGTGCTGCTGCTCATGTGAAAAGTTTCTACTTAACCACCTCTTCTTCCTCTCTCTGAATGGCAGAGACTGAGTCCTAGAGACCTGCCTTGTCAGGAGGACTGTGATGTTCACCTTGTTCAGGGTTGAGAACATCAAACCTCAGAAGTTGTGTGCAGCGTTGCTGGGTGCTACAGTCACTGACATTTCTGAACCCTAAAACCTCTAGGTCCGGTGGACCTCTCTTTCTAGAGAGTTTTCAGCTAGTGCTAGCGGAAACAGGATTATTGCATGTGACATAAGCAGTTGCCAGATAAACTAAAGGTAGTGGTTGCTATCAGGATTTCAGTGAGACAGGACAGTTTTTCAGAAAGTGGGAGTTTATTGGACAACTGAGTTACATTTATCTCACTTAACATTAGAAGTCTCAGAAAAGTAGGCATGTAGTCTAATTTTTACATCTAGGTTACCTCTATAAGTAGTGAGAAGCCAGGCCCTCCAAGGACCAAGTATCCCATACTGAAATACTTGGGATTAATTTTTCCTCAGAGCCTCTCAAATAAGAGGCTAGGCAGGGCAGCTGCTCACCCTCTACCAGTACAAAATCCATTGCTCTATGCCACGGTATGTCCCACTCTGTTCCCATTCCTCTGTGGTCCCTAACTCTACCTCTTGCTGACTCCATTGTCCCCTTTCCCTGGTCAAGGTGTCCCTGCTGCTCCTCACACGTCAGAGCCCACTGAATCACAGGGTGGCACCGATGGTTTCATGGAGGTGTCTGGGTACATCACTTCAATCCCACTGATTAAGACCGTCTCTTTTCAGGTCAGCCTCAGCTCCGTATGTACATGGATTGTACAGGACATTCATCTTCATGGCTTCAGCCTTCTTGGCCCCAATGGCATTTTCCAGGGGAGTGGATTATGGGAAAATGACTGAGAAGTCATTTTTCCTTTTATTAACACCAGAAAAATCAAGCCCATCTAATGCCACAAGAAAATCAAGACAACTACATTTCATCAGCCTCCCAGCATACAGATAAAATAAACCTCACCAGTCATTCCTTTTTCCTCGTGTTTGTTGTTTTCCATACCGGTTTTAGCTTTTCACTGCAGTGAGTCAACAAGGGTATTCCACTTGCAAGTCCTTTGAACCAGCTTATGTCTGAATGGCAAGGTTATAGCCATGTGGCCCCTATCTCCATTCCCACCGCTTCTTTTAGCTGGACAGGGAAGGAAATATCTAACAGTTGTTCTTTGTCTTCTTCAAGGAGAAAGTAGCTACTCCTACAGACTACGTCTGACCTGTTGGCAGCACAAACCAATGATTTTCCTTCCCTTTTCCCACCCCTCACATCACTAATCTCTACTCTCATCCCCAAAATATAAAACATTACTTCCTACCTTCTAGAAGCAGTTCACTTTTCTGCCTTTACACTTGCTGGTCCTGAGATTCTGATAAGGCAGACTACAGAAAGCTCAGGAACAGAAATTTAAAATACAGATACGATACAGATTATAACATAGGATATAGAATGTACAGGCTTCAGAATATAGGAATAAAATACAATTTAAGAACCTTGGATGCTTAAGTAGTCATCTCTCTATTTTCTTCCTTGGTTCAAGTATGGATACTTTTCTGGAAGTGTCTTTACTTTCATTTGATACTGAGAATTTATAATTCATATGGTGAAAATGCTCTCCTTCTGGGGAGAGAGGCATTTCTTTCCTTGAAACTAGTCTTAAGCAGCACATCAGCTTTGATTCTGATCGAAATAAACTCAATTCCGTGAGCCCCTGTGACCTGCAAAATTGGTGTCTTTGGCAAGTGCCAGTGATTTTGCAGTGGATCATGCTCTCTGTTCACCTACCTGTAACTGGTGGAAATAGAATTTCTTTCAATCACTCTGGATTCATATATTCCCACTGCAGTACTACTCTCTCTAATGACAATACAGTACCATACCTGCTACTTAAAGATGCTGCAGAACGAGTGCATGTTGGAGAGATTCCCCTTTCCCCAAATAAAAGAGGATCTGTATTTCTGGAGAGACAAAATTCAAACGTGGGCAAAAAAATTAGGATCTTGATGTCCAGCGACCTCTGAATAGAAATGATTTGAATACTGGAGACTTAATTTGAATGACTGCTGGCTTTGAGACTGATGGCTTTCTGAAGTGTCTTTTATTTTTTAGGTTTACCACACATGGCTGGGAAATAGCCAAAACTGGGATATTAACAAAAAGGAAGGGATCTGTTTAACAAGTTCTTACACAACTTACAAACGAATCTACAGGAAACATGACAATTCTGCTGAACTTCAAGGAATCATGCATGACTAGACATTGAGGTCTTCCCACCTCTCTTTAGGAATGTTTGAATCAGTTATTGCAAAACTTGTTTATTTAACACAGGCTCGTGTGAGGGTGTCACCGTTGCTGTATCAGTCACTCTTGGATAATTCCGTCACTTTGCAGCTTTCTGTGTACATGTATTGTATGTCCTCAGCACCTGATCCCGAAAACTAATTTCAGAAGAACAAGCTGAAGGAGAGTGTCTGTGTGCAAATATCACTGTCTGGCACATCAGTTACTTCTGCTGCCTGAAAGGTGTTGATCTCAAATCAAACCTTTCTTTTAACAATAAAAATGATCCCTGAAAACTGCCAACGTGGGGAAGGCCTTTAGTAACAGAAAATAGCTTAGTTGAGCATAGACAAACACAAAAGAAAATCTGTAGTTGTATTCAAGTACAATTTACTCAACTAATTTGTGATTACATTTTGGCTCATAATCCCAGAGGGAAATTTCAAGTTACAGCAGCTAAGAGCCCCAAACTGTCTTACAGCTTCTCCTCCTCCTCTCAAACAGTTGCTTCCCAGGAATTCAGACAGGGAACTTTCCACATTGCAAATCCTCGAGACTCATTACATTCCTCTTAGTATTCTATTTGTAGTAAGATAAATTATTTACATAAATCATAGCAACCTGCACAGCTTTTGAAACACAGAGTACAAGTTCTGAGTTCATTTGTACTGGTGTAAAGCAGGGATAGCCTTAGTGCAGTTGGCTATGGAAGCACTTGGGTGTGAAGCTGGCATCAGTGGGACCTGATTCAGGACTAGTGTCCCTACATACAGCACCTCAAAATGTAATTCAGAGACACAGCCTGTCACCTTTAGCACCACATATATATTGGTCATTTTATAGGAATTTCTTACCAGACTGCTACATCATTTATGGTTGGACTTGATGATCTTAGGGGTCTTTTCCAACCTAAGTGATTCTATGATTCTATGACTCTATCATCATTGGCAGGTAAGATGCAAGTGGGAGAGAAATGCATAACCTTCTATTGATGTCCCTTCAGTAACCAAGTGAAGGCTCCAACAGAAATTCATACAATCATAGAATCATTTCATCTGGAAAGGACCTTTAAGATCATCGAGTCCAACCATATAGCTAACATGGCCAAGTTCACCACTAAACCATGTCTCGAAGGACCACATCCAGTTACAGCTCCCAGCTATCTGCTCTACCTGTCTGCTGGAGATTTCTGCGACACAGCACAACCATGAGAAGCTAACGTAGCCTACTCACACCCACCCCGGGAATGGAGCAGCTGAGGGGTTGTGCTGATGATGCCTGGGAATCTTCAGCTCCCAGGTGGGAGTGCTTATGTCCCAGTCTGCCACAGCCATCTGCTCAGAACATTTTTTTCCTGCACTTTGTGATCAGTAAACGTCACATGCTCTTTCCAGTGTCAGATTTTTTGCACAGACAAACAACTGCTTCCAGGAGGTAAAAAGAAAACCTGAACATGCCCTTTTTCTCAAGATTATTGTGCACTAGATGTGCAGATAATGCAACTGGCCACAAATAACCCTGCTGTGTTGGGGTGAGGTGTGCCTGTGTCTTTTTGGAACAAGCTCAAATCTTGGCATGAACAAACATGGTAAACATTAATATGAAAGCCCTCGTGAAAACCGGACGGAACAGGAAAGACTTTGTGGTCACCTTCCTTTGATAAGTACTGAACTTTCTGTCACACCAGCCATAGGAAGTGTTGATGACAGTGACAGCCATAGACTGGCCAGGGTGCAAACTGCATATATTTGTTCATATTGCTGTGCCATGAGTTGAATGGGAAAACATAAAATAAATTAAACAGGCAGAAATAAAAGCAAGTAAGAAGAACAAACAGAGGCTGAAGTTCAGAACACTGGCACAAAGGGAAATGTTGTAGTGAAATAGCTGGTCGGTACAAACTTCAGCACAGAGCAGAAGGCATTTTCAGAGAACCCAAAGTGCCTTCATTTAACTGTTTCTGTAGGTGTGCGTGCTGGTTGGCTGGTGTCTCCAGCTGCTATGTATTGCCAAGGCCATGTGCTGAGAGGAAGGAGAACACAAAAGAGATCCTTACTTATCAGAAGACTAGCAAGAATCCCACTGAACCTTCAGCTTTGTCACCAGCACTGACAGACTCCATTGTAGGTGATCCATAAACTGAACTAAGCACATTCCTTTCCTGTCCTAGGACAGTAGTCCTAGAAGCACATTTTGGATAGCCGAGACAAATCCTCTTCTCTCCGATTTAGGCTTTCAGATGGTCTGAGACAGTGTGGCTGCAGCAGGCCTGCCATCTTTCCAAAGTGACCGCACAATGGATATGTCTCAACTGTCCATATTAAATTAAGATCTAAGTCATCGCTTTAGGGATGTTTCATACAGATCCAGCGCCTGGGCAAAGAGCATGCTGATGTAGAAACAGTGAAGGCATCCAAGTAGGCACACTCAGAGTGACTCCATATCTGGAACCTGAAAAAGTACAGGAGAAGAACAGTAATAACTAAATAATTTCTACTACTAAGTCAAATATTTTAGCCTGCTGTAAAACAAAACTTCTGCTGAAGTAGTTTCCAATTGACTTTGATCCCTTGTGATATGGTAGTTTCAGCTGCTAAAAGCAAGGCGAATGATAAATCGGGTTAGAAAAACCTCTTCAGCTCATGTAGTGTTGCATGAACCTCGGTTCCTAGGAACGGTCCATACCAGGTATCATACAATAAAAGGAGGAAAGACAAAAGACAGTTTATGATATCCTGCCTAGAATTACTGAGGTCATAAATACTCTGGAGAGCAAGACAAGGGGGACTGTGATGCACCTGATGCAGAGCTGTTGTAGCCCACATATTTTCTAATATAGATAGGGGGAAAATCTGGGTTGTCTGCAGGTTGTGACAAATTCACTAAAGCAGATAAAATTTTTCTTATGAAGCTGCTTAATCTATCTGAGAGATGATTATTCCCTCATACCTGTCACTTCACTCTCTTTCATCCCTAAAAAGCATATGTGTATTTGCTAGATATTGTGTATTTCAGGAAGATGAGCACAAAGGATCACACTGGAAACTAAAAATTCTGAAGAGCTGCAAAGAGAGTGAAGTGTCTATACTATGTACTGAAAGATATCTATAAATTAAGGTAAATAGGGATGATCAATAACATTATATTAATGTGCAGAGCTACCAGAAAACTATTCTTGAATCAGGGACTTCTCTACATTGATGATATTGGAGTTAGAACAGTAATAACTGCAAAGAGTTCATTTTCAAAGTCATAGTTATATATCACAAGAAAAAGACGAATCCTGATAGAAATAACATTGCGCTGTAAACCCTAATTCGACATTTGCTTAAGTACATATTAGACAATCACAAGGAACTTACCGGTCCACATTTAAGGGAAGACCATTCTCCCAGTAGAAGCTTTCACCTTTCTTGCGCAATCCAATCCAGGAGTCTTCTATTTTCAAACGCTTAGCTAAAGAATGCTAAAAAGAAAAAAAAGGCATTTTTAATTTTTGTCAACATGTGCTCTCACAATGAGAAGCATGTTCCTTCTGTGACTTCTGAGGAGGACTAGTTCATCACTCTGTCATCTAGAACACTTTCATAAGCATTTCACTGAGAGTTAAGAGCCTAATTCTGCCTTTGAATTGACCCTTATAGTATCATAAACTTCAGTGAAGTTATTAAATTCTATACCCATAAATATTATTACTGTTCACTATACACAAAAATGCCCAAACACCACGTATTGGTTGCGTCTCTCCCTATATGTTTATCAATCGCTACATATGCAGCTTGGTCTAAATAGGCTGGTACATACAGGTGTTTCCTGCATTTCAGATGGGCATATGGGAACTCCTCCCCATCCCAATTAATATTTAAATGATTTAAATTTAAAGGTTTTTATCTGTGGATGTACAGATAAAAAGAGTAAAAGACAGTTCACAGCTCCAGAAGTCTGCAACAACCTGTATCAAACACAACAAAGAATGATGGAAGATAACAGAAATGGCACTTGCAGTGGGTTAATATTACAGAACTCCTGTAATAACTCCTGCTTTGCTTTCCTAAGTTGTGCTTACAGTTTGTAGGTATAAGGTTTGTCAGCGGGAGTTTAAGTAACACCAATTCTTGCCTTGCCAATTATCAGCTGAGTGTCACAGGCACTGAATTAGAACTGAAGCTTTTAGATGCGTAAAGGAAGAGAGGCATTTACAAATTTGTTAAGAGGTGATTGCTCACAGGGCAGCAATGCAGAAGGGGCTTGTGGAGAGGGGACAAACTGGCAAATACAGTTGGAATTATTGGCAAAGAAAGGGGCCTGATGATGGGATAAAGTGGGAGACCCACATTCAGTAAGGGTCTCATACATGAAGAACAAGGCTTTGCATCTTTCTCATTGCTGAAATTCTTGTCGCTGTAAAAATATTTATTAGCTCAAGTCAAATTCAGATGTGACTTTACCTGTGTAATTTCACTGAGGCTTCCTCCATTTCAAGATCTGCTACACCACTAATATGTACCAGCCGAACGGAAAAAATAGCCTTTTGACCTCTATTCAACAGTCACAGCAATAAGAAATCTCAAATGTCAATCTATCTAAAAATTAACTTTCTGATGAAACTAGTTCCTCATTGACAATACTCAAAAGACAGCAGATCTGCAAAAGCATATTACAGTTTTAGTAGCATACAGTAGCACCATGTCACTAGCACTCACTGACTCGATGCAACTGGACCAAAATAAAGGTAAATCAAAGTATTTTAACAAACTTCTTAACATGAGAAAATGTCTAAACCAGCTTCAGCAGCAGTATATTCCCACCACTGGTATAAGCATGTGTCTCTAAGAGGCATTAAAGCATATTAAAAACAGATGCAAGCAGATAAAGACGGATAATTTCCACTATGCTGAGAAATGGTTTTAAATGTTTGGTTTCTTATAGAAACCAAAGTATCCATTTATTTGTCTGTATTGGATGTTGGACAGATTCATACCTGCTTTGAAGATGAAGGTCCATAGGACAGAAAAGTAAAAGTAGGCAAATTGATTCATAACAAAGAGCTTTTCATAGTCATTCAAGTCAAATCCAGCCACCAAATCAGTGTGGGGCAGCTGGCAGCCAGCTACAAAGCAGGTACTTCCCACTACCTCAATTCACACAGCTTACTTATTTTACAAAGATTGAAAGCATAGGCATTGCATGCAAAAAAACATGAAAGCGTTGTCAAGGAAAGAGAGAGATACAGAAGTTGAGTTCTGTTTTGTTGTTGGTTTTTTTTCCCATTACCATTTCTTCCTGGTTTTCAAAAACAGCTAGCAAGGAATTATTCTTAGCGCAGAAAGTCCGACTAGATGTCCAGTTTTTTTCCTCCTCTGAGATGAAATAACATTTCTTTTTGTAACCTATGCACTCTCTGGGGCACTGTAAAAAAAAAATTTCTGTTGTGAAATGTCCCAAACATTGCACCTATTAAAGGACAAGAGAGAATAAAATTTCTACCTGGTGAAATCTTAGCATTCATCAGCGTAATGCAGCCTAAAATGTAGATTTTTTCAAAGCCAATGCCACACTAGATGCCAGGAGGAGTCAAAAGAAGGGCAAGGGTCCTCACCTTCCCTGCCTTTCAGGCACTGTCTTCAGCTGAGAAAGGTGAGAGTTGGGGGCTGCAGCATAATTATCACAATCAGCAGAAAATAAGTGGGGTTTGGAAAACACTCCTGAATTTCAAAGAATGAGAAGCATTGACAACTGACGATTTATACTTGACATATTTTAAATCTAGTAATAGGGTAATAAAGCTCATACTGTTAATTTATTGATCTAATTCATTTTAAGTAATGAAGTTGCTTGAATACCTACAACTGGTGAAATATTTTTATGAAGACAAGTTGTTTGATTTTGTATCAGACCTTTAAGTGTTTGATAAATCTGTGTGAAGTTAAGTAACTTAGGTGTTGATATGATGCTAATGAAATTTGTCTGTTAATGAAGAGGTAAAAATTATTATTATTTGGAGATAGTGGTTTGGAGTATAGTTCATTGGAGGTGTTTCCCAGCCCATTTTGATGCTCTCTCTTCATCTTCTTTCTGTCACAGTAGCTCTGTGAGGGTGACAGGACTCACTGGCATCTTTTGTTTCAGTGCTGGGTTTAATTTCTTGCAATGAAGAGAATTAATTTGCATTTACTTTGGTTTTTATTTTCCAAACAAAAATAATCTGCCTTGATTGTTACAGAATGGTTAGAGTGACCTTTTCTGTGCAGCCTGGTGTCTTTTGTAACACACCCAGGATCGTGCAGTGTATAAAGTGTATTTCCCTGGGTCATCCTGCTGGGATCGAATCCCGACCTTCTGCACCCAAAGTGCATATATCCACTGCAAAAGCTTGGAGATGGCTAATGTTGAAACGAAAGTAACTGGCCATTACGTGAGCAGAGGGGCTTGCAGAAAGTGAATTCATCTCCCAGACTCTGCAGCCTGCTATTGCCACGCTTGCTTGCTTTTCTTTTCTCATCAGCTGCTCTCTTTGCTGTATGTAACTGGAGACCCCTTAGCAATTCATCTGTGAGCACTGCCCTCACCTCCTCCAAGAAAATGGGACAGATTCCATTTCGATAAAAGCCTAACAAAGCAAAGGAAAATCAATTTCCCAAGGATCCCCAGTCAAATATGGGCCAATGATTCGATAATTATTACAAGCAATTAATCTGCCTAAACTAGTGGCAATCATGCATTGTAAAGCACATCAATTTGGAAATAGCCCAGAGACAATGGTGGAAGCACTGAAAATGCAAGTACTGAATGTACGAATTATTAGGATAGCCAAAAGCATAGTGAAGAAATGCAAAATATGCTTAAAGAACAATCCTTACTTCCCTGAAGTATTCCATTAGGAGTGACAAAGAGCAGGAACAGTCCAGGAGATTATTGGCAAATAGACTTTTCTGAATTACCACAGCAAAATGGGTACCGGTATCTTTTAGTTATGGTAGATACAATTTCAGGCTGGCCGGAAGCTTTCTCTTGTCGCACCAGTAAGGCAAAAGAGGTAGCAAAAGCATTACTTAAAGAAATAATACCAAGGTTTGGGGTACCTATAGGACTATCTTCAGATACAGGCCCACATTTCATAGCAGAAGCCGTTCAAAGTATAGCTAAGGCATTAGGGGTGAAAAGAAGATTAGTCCTTTTGAAATCATGTATGGTCAGCCTTACCAGGTAACTGAAATAGGAGCCCATCACGAGAGAGTAGGGAGACATTACCTAAAGAAATATGTTACTTCTCTAGGAAAGGTTCTGTCCTCTCTCCACAGGTACGTCACCGTGAGCACACCTTTATTCCTGGACGTGCCTGTGCATCAATACCAACCCGGAGACTGGGTGTATCTAAAGACGTGGTCAGAAGAACCATTGAAGAAGTGGAAAGGACCTTTCCAGATTTTACTAACCACCTACACAGCTGTCAGACTTGAAGGAGTCACTCCATGAACACATCACAGCGGTGTTAAACCAGCTATGTCACTGGGATGGACCGTCAAACAAGAAGGACCTTTATGCTTCAAACTGAACTCGGGAATCATAAAGTTCTGGGTTGTATCTCTTGTAATAATGTTGGGAAGCATGGAAATTGATATAGATAGAGAGGTCAATGTGGACATAGACAAAAATTTAATTCTGACCTTGATATAAGGGTTTGGTAGGATGTGTAATCTCACCAGTGTTACAGCATGAATCCCAGTTCCTCATTCAGCAAGTCAGCCTATCCCATGGGCTATTATAACAATAAATTCATCTTTGCTGGAGGAATAGGATAACATCTTGAGGGTCTTTAAACAGGCTAACACCTCCTGTTATCTGGATAAAGAGAGTAAGTGTAGACAAAGAAGTAGTGATGCTTTGCAAGATGCCACTCCTTGGAGGCCAGGAGATATTAGAATGGTATTTGGGAGGGGTTCAGAGAAACAGTGTCCCAGGGGATCACAACCTTTAGACACTCAATTTTTACAAACAGTGCCAGCAGCCTCTGGCGGGCAGGCTACAGGATTATTGAAACTCTGTGTTACCAGTAACACTATACCTAATGTGACTACCGCTCCTGAATGTACAAACCTTAGGAAAAAAATCAAAACTTGGACCAGATCTTTGAAAGGATATTGGGAATACACAGGGAATGCGGAGTGGTGCTTTAATTTGGGTGCGAAGCAGCCCATTCATAACATTAGCAGAACCAATTGGAAATGTCCCAATGTGCTAAAACATAGTAAAATATCAATCCTAAATTCTACTTTGACAAGAATGAAAAATTGCAGAGAACAAAATTTTTCAAATGAATATTGTAGGCAGGAAATTTCATCCCCAGGTTACACAACATGGGTCACCTCAGATGGATACTGGACTACTCGACTGCGGCCCAACACAGTAACCAGGCAAGTAACTTTAGGATTGCTGACCCTATGCCCTACTTGGAAAGAGAGTCCAATCAAAGCCCAATATTGGGGATGACTTAGGAGAGATACTGAAACAGAAAAAGACCCGGATACCTGGATGGTGCCTTCTGCAACAGTACAACTTAACTGGGGGCTACAGACTTTCCTGTTACCAGGATTAATGGCTTTAGAAAATCGAATGTTAATAGAAAACTTAACCTGGCAAGTGGAAACTCTGTCCAGAGCTACATAAAAAGGATTCCAAATTCTTAATAAGCAAATCCAAGCTAATACTGAAATGACTTTACAAAATAGGCTAGCCCTAGATTTGCTATTAGTTGAAAAACAGGGAGTGTGTGGATATCTCAAATTAGACAAAGAACATTGCTGTATCCACATCCCCAATGTCACTGATACTCTGCATGAACAATTAGACAGAATGAGAAGAGTAGCAAAAGACAGTAGGGCGATCAGAGAAGCAGCAGAAAATAGTTGGATTAACAACATCCTTCAAGAATTAAGTGGATGGTCCCTAAAAGGATGCATAGCTACACTACTAGAGGGAATTATCCTAGCAATCATAATTATAGTCACCTTAGGGATCTGTATAGGATGTGTCAAAAGAGCTATTGAGAAAAATATATGGAAGTAGTAAGAAAATTTTTTGCTTCCAAAAGGGGGATTACTCATGTATAAAGAAGGCTCCAGTGCCACGGATAAAAGCTCCCTTCAGATAAGAATACAAACAACAATATGAGAATTTTAGATATAACTGTAGTAGTAATCAATTATCTAGTGATAGAATGGCATTAGATTTGTTATTAGCCTCACAAGCTTATTTTCCTGTGTTTGCCTGCTTGTATTGTGACACAATGCTGTAGTAGTTGTACCAATTGTTGCTACCCATACAGTAAATTGATACAGTGAGGATTGTAGTTTAAAAGCTACATATCCTGAAAAGAAAAGGAGGGATTGATAAGTACTCTCTTTAGAAAATACCTTATTATAAGTAGACTAAATGGTTGCAAGACTTTTTGCTATAAGCCCCAAAGTGTATAAATTAAGAAAAGCATGCTAATATTGTTTAAACAGAAGACTATTGTATGTTTCAGCAATTATAGAGGGATAACATATACTGAAGCTGATACCAAAGGGTTAAATAATTCAGCTAAATTAATAGAAAAGCAGGCACATTATTTAGCCTGGCATCTCAAGGTTGGGAAGCATCAAGAAAAGAACAAATGATAAAAGAAGGGACACTGTTACCTAAGCTAGTAGGCAAGAACATGGAGAGAGACCTCCAAGAGAGGGAGTAAATAAAGGAAGCCAAGCGGATAAAACGTGACAACCCACAGACATCAATAATAAATTGGCTGAGAGCAGGACAGAGGTAATTGTGGTAGTGGGAGATCACGATCTCCAACTCAAATGCCCCCCCCGAAAGAGGGCAAAACCCCACTTGGGGAGCATGCGCAGTTACTAGAGAGGCTTCATTAGTGCTTACTGAGGATGTGTACTAATTTACATCAGAAGCGAGAAACTTATAACCAATCCTAAGTGTGAATAACAATGGACATGTAGTGTACTATGAATATGTAGATGTTTTACTGCATATAATATGTATCTTCACTTTACTCGGTGTGCACGTTAGGTGGAGTGATCCCCCTGCATCCAGTGCTGCAATAAAAAGAATGCCTGCTTCTCAATACTACATTGGTGTTAAGGAGTTTTACTCCCAGTTTCAGTGACACAGGGACAGATGGCACTATTGTCCTCCATCCATTTCCATGTATGTGCAGAGGACCTCGCTGCTTTATCTCATTCTGTTGCAAGTGGCAGACCGAAGTTATATTTAATGCAGAGATTCAAGAGCTCCCTGTGCTGACGGGGCTGTGGAGGCTCCATTGAGATGTACATGCACCCAGTGACTTCAATACCTCAGGTAATACTGCAGGCAGCACAGCCTTTCGTCCTATACAATGGGACAGCAGGGCAGATCTGGCCCCTACTGTGCCAGTGGGAGGTAGGGCTGACTTCTTCCTAAAAATACAGCATGTAACACAAACAGATTTTTAAAAACAAAAAGGCAGAACGATCCCCAAAGACTATTTGTTAAAAAGATAAGCTAGCTGTATTACGTAGTTGTCTTCCATGTGTGACAATAAAGGAGCCTTCAAGACCAGACATTCGAGCAGCCCACACGATAAGCCTTGAGTCTATGCATAGACATGTGATGCTGACTTAGTGCATTAGCTGGTATAATCAGGTAAGTTACTGGTGATAAGCACAGACAAGACATGCATACACCACATGCAAGGCCAGGCAAGAAACTACACTCTTAAGAGTAGTAAGGATGCAGCAAAAAGAAAAAAAAAAGAAAAGTGTACAGCCGAATCATCTGGATTTTATCTGTAGAGAGAATTGTCTCTCCTTTTAAAATCTGCCTGAAGGTTATTCAACCTTATACTGACATCAAAACAACTCAAATAGCGATGGAAGTCTCAGGTTTTGTGAGTGCAGGCAGTGCAGAGTACTAATGTTAGTGCGCTTGACTGCTGTGATCCTGGAGCCCAGTAGTCAGAGGAAACATAACTCAAATGGTAAATGTTCCAAAAGCTTACCAAATCCAATGATGAAAATCACCACAAATACAAAACACGGGAGTATTTTACAACAGTCTGTGAAAAAAAGAAGATCATTAATAGTTTTGTACATATGAGCACTTAGGTTCAGACTGTATTTCAGCATTAAGTGAGACAGCAGCAGGATAGCCTGTCATTTAAGCTCCAAGAATATATAAATACAAAGCCCTACTGAAGTCAGACTAGGCACCCTGAATTGACATTTATGCAACTGGACAGTTCAATAAAGTGGCCAACTATCACCTAGTTCGCATTTCTTTTGATTTGTATACACTCTAAAGTTTTCCACAGATGTGCAGATCCCTGTAAAGCAAATTTAAGCCTTCCAGTCCCAAGTTTATCATTTCCTCTATGTTCTGCAGACCTCTTAGCAATAACCTCTGGAGGCCGAGAACTCATAGGTCATCACTAACTCCAATCAAGCTACGTCCATGTTTGGAAATCAGAAGAACATTCTCAGGCAATTCAAATGTCAAAGGTTGAGGCTCAGAGTATGGCTGCACTCTTGAATCAAATGTATTTTCTCTTTGTCACAAGCTGTCCCACACACACAAATTTCAGTGCGGAGGTGCAATCTCATCTGTTGCAAAGGCACAAAACTCTTTTCTCTAATCAGGTTTGGCTTCACTTCCTACATCTTATGCAAGAGTATTTCACACAAGTAAACTACCACATGGAAAAATGCCCTTTTTCACACAAAAGGATTGTCACTGTTTAAGGCTGGGCCGGCGCT
>NW_009622567.1:0-8013 GCF_000690535.1 Cariama cristata
ACTCAACATCCCTGGAGGTGTTCAAAAAAACATGTAGACATGGCACTTTGAGACATGGTTTAGTGGGCATGGTGGCATTGGGCAGAAGGTTGGACTTGATGATCTTTGAGGTCTCTTCCAATCGTAACAGTTCTATGATTCTGGGAGTTACTGAAAAACACTTGAGAGAATGCAGTTGTTGGTCAGAGCCAGCACAGGTTCACGAGGGGAAAGTCCTGTTTAACAAACTTAATTTCCTTTTATGACAAGTTCATCCATCGAGTTGACTAAGGGAAGCCAGTAGATGTGTGGTTTTTTTTTTTATTTTAGCAAATCTCTGTCTCTCACAGTATCCTTCTGGACAAAATGTCCAGCATACAGCTAGACAACTCCATAATACATTGGGTAAGCAATTGGCTGAGGAGTTGGGATCAAAGTTACAGTAAATGGGGTTACATCAGGCTGGCAGCCAGTCACCAGTGGTGTTTCCCAGGTCTCAATTTTAGGGTTAGTGCTCTTTAATGTATTTATAATTGATCTGGATACAGGAGTCGAATGTGTACGTTACGTTTGCCGATGATACTAAACTAGGAGGAGCCATAGACTCCCTCGAGGGTAGAGAGGCTTTACAGAGAGATCTGGATAGATTAGAGAGCTGGGCAATCACCAACCATAGGAAATTTAACAGGAGCAAGTGCTGAATTTTTCCACCTGGGACCGGGTAATCCTGGTTATACATACAAACTGGGGGACAAGAGCCTGGAAGGCAGTCCTGCAGAAAGAGATCTCGGGGTTTGGGTTAATGGCAAGTTGAATACGAGTAAACAGTGTTACCTGGCAGCCAGAAGGGCCAGTTGTGTCCTGGGATGCATCAAGCACAGCATAGCTAGCCACAAGGGAAGCAATTGTCCCACTCTATGCTGCACTGGTGTGGCCCCACCTCGAGTACTGTGTGCAGTTTTGGGTGCCTATCGAGGACATCGAACTACTAGAGTGTGTCCAGAGGAGGGCAACCAAGATGGTGAAAGGTCTTGAGGGCAAGACTTAGGAGCAGCTGAGGTCAATGGCTTGTTCAGCAAAGAGAAGAGAAGGCAGAGGGGTGACCTCATCACCGTCTACAACTTCCTCCAGAGGGGCAGCAGAAGGGGAGGTGGGACACAAGGAAACGGAATGAAGATGCATCAGAGGAAGTTCAGATCAGATATTAGGAAAAGGTTCTTCACTGAGAGGGTGGTCGGTCACTGGAACAAGCTCCCCAGGGAAGTGGGGCACCAAGCCTGTCAGAGTTCAAGAAGCACCTGAATGACACTCTTGGTCACATGCAAGGAGCAAGGAGTTGGACTCAATGATCCTTATAGGTCCCTTTCAACTCAAGACAGAAATTCTACAATACAAACAACTAAGAATCGGAATAACCAGACAGCCACTAAATGCCAACATTTATCATTGCAATGATATTTACAGACAAAATAGTTTTACAGGTGCAGCAATATGCTGACTGATTTGATGAGCACACACAATTACATTAAGAAAGAAAATAGGCAGATGTTAAATCTAGTAATTCACAAGAAGCAAGGTTTGCAGATGATGCATTTGGACAGAACTCTTACACTATGCAACTCCAGCTCATATCTGATCTTTAAGATGCACCCACAATTGCAGCTGACAGAAAGCTATGCTAACAGATGTTGCATTCAGAAGCAGAATACATTCAGTATTATAATCTACCCAAACTACAAAAATCACAATGTGGTTATATTTGTAATACTCAAAAGTTGAAAAATTTAAATATAAACAACAACTGTGTCATATTTATTTCATCCTTAGACAGAATATGATCTTTTAATTTAAATGAGCAACTTACCCATGGAACAGTCTAACGTTGAGTACTTCTTTCAAAGTTTGTCTGTAGGAGTGATTTCATACCTAAAACCTTCTTCACAGTGGACATGCATATTTGTCTGAAGTTACCAGGCTTATTACAAGCTCAGAATTGGGGAATGCTTATACATATTCAAAACTCAACTAGACAAGGTCCTGAGCAACCTAACTTTGACACTGTCTCTGTATAGTGGATTGGACCAAAGCATTTCTGAAATAATTTTTGATCTAAATTATTTTACAGTAACTACAGATGAACATTCATTTTATGAACAATTCACTCGAATTCTGCTTCTGAAGAAACTCAGCTCTCAAATTACTGAACTCATGTGATCTACTGCTTAAAATGGCCTCAACATCACAAATATATAAAATAGCTATAGCATCACAGAATGGTTGAGGTTGGAAGGGACATCTGGAAGTCAACTTGTCCAACCCAACCTGCTCAAGCAGGGCCACCTAGACCTCGCTGCCCAGAACCATGTCCAGATGGCTTCTGAATATCTCCAAGGACGGAGAGGCCGCAATCTCCCTGGCCAACCTGTGTCAGTGCTTGGGTCACCCTCACAGTAAAAAAAAGTGTTTCCTGATATTCAGAGGGAACCTCCTATGTTTCAGTTTGTGCCCATTGCCTCTGGTCCTGACACTGGGCACCATGGAAAAGAGCCTTGCTCTTTCTTCTTTACACCCTTCCTTCAGGTATTTATAGACAATGATAATATGATCCCCGAGCTTTCTCTTCTCCAGGTTGAACGGTCCCAGCTCTCTCAGCCTCTCCTCAATGGAGAGATGCTCCAGTCCCTTCATCATCTTTGTGGTCCTTCACTGGACTTTTTCCAGTATGTCCATGTTTCTTTTCTACTGGGGAGCCCAGAACTGGACACAGCACTCCAGGGGTGGCCTCACCAGTGCTGAGCAGAGGGGAAGGATCACCCCCCTTGACTGCTGGTAACACCAAAATAGCTTAGGAACACCGAAGTTAAAAATGATAGCCCGTTTACAAGGAAGGAAGGAGTCACTAGCAGGAGTCCCACTGGGACACATGCTGGAACACATCAGAAATAAAAGCAGACAACAGCAGAAGAGTTTCAGAATTCCAAGCGACTAGAGAGCAATCATTGGTCTTGATAAATGCAAAGTGGTGCATGTGGAAAAAATAACCACAACTACAAACTCACAACACCCTGCTGTATATTACCTGGTTCTCTTTTGAGAGCATAAGTATCTTTCCATACACTATCGAGAAGTCACAGTTCCCTGATAGAGGTGATTTACACGCTAAGGTTATAACAAGCTTAAAAAGCAATTAGACAAATTCATTACAGAGTCCATCAAGAGCTGTAAGACATGGTAACACACACATATCTCCAGGAAAGGAATCCTTTGAGTGACTGGTTACTGGAAGAACAAACTTTGGGAATCATCAAGGCACAGCTTCACAATATGTTGTACTATAACAGAAAAAATGGCTTTCGCGTTTTTGGTGCCAAATCCTTCCTGCCCATTTCCAAACATGGTGGACAGTTCAGGGCCTGTTGAGCTGTTTCTTTAAGAACAATTATTTTAAGGACTGATTTTAAGTGCAGATCACTTTAGCAATATTATTTATATATTGGCCTCAGAGACTTATCAGGACAACAGAAACAGACAGCAACACCAAAAGCCAAGACTAAGAACCACTTAAAACTGGAGAAACTACAGCTTCTTCTCCAATCTTATCCTGTTCTTAAAAACCTTCACTAAAAAACCACCAAAAGCCACTGCAAGACAGGATAATAATTAAACTAATACTATCTTCCAGAGTGTTTGCTACAAAATTTAAGATCATTGTTCCCTCAACTCCTTGTTCTAAGAACCCATAAGCATAAAAGTTTTAGCAAAATGGAAAGCATGACTAGGTAAGGTACAAGACCAAGTTCTGGAAGAGGTAAGAGGGGAAAAGAAAGGTTGTGTAAAAAAGCAGAATCACTCACACAGCATCACTGCTTACTATTTCTTCTTTAATTTTAACATATTCCAGTTGACTCTCCCGATAAATCTTGAGAGAACTCTGTGGAGAAGGAAAGCACAGTTAAAATCTGTCCTTACTGGGGGCGGGAAATAGATGGCAGCCACTTTACCTATTCTAATGAAAACAGTGCATAGCCAAAAAAGTGTATTCAATGAGAAAACAAGCAAGTTGAAAAGTCAGGTTATTCTTCTTCTTCAAAGGTAAAAGTTGTAAAAAACAAACAAATCTGTATCTATCTGTCTTTTGAGTATGTGCCTCCACCATCTACCTGGACAGGAAGTCAAAGTTGAAGTCAAGATCACAACTATTATACACCATACATATAATCCTGCTTTTTCTGAAAAAGTGCCATCAGGACATCAGCTACTAATGCTTGCTGAGGGAACAGGATTTAAAAAACAGCTCTAACATAGAAGAAAAACTAGGTACAGTGACAAATGTTAATATCCAACCTTCTACCAGCATGAAAAAACTACAAGAAAGAGGATGGGGTGTTTTTTGCAGAAATAATAGTTAGTGTCCAGAAAACACAAACATTTAGGCAATTTGACAGTCAAAAGCTTTTCTTCTGTAGACTATATCTCAGCTAAGGGATGTAAGAGAAATTAGGAATAAACTCAAGCAGCTAATAATGTAAAAGCATACGTTCGAAATGCTAACAGAAGAAAATCCTATTCTGCACAGACCTTACAACTTTTTAGTAGCACAAGTTATAGAGAGTTCAGTAATCTAGTAACATCAGAATAGAAAACCAAAGGAATTTGAATGCATCCCCTTCTTTCCTAAAATAGTAAATAAAAGCCAAATAATCTGATGAAAAATCATAGGAACAAAAGCCTGAACTTTTTGCCTGAAACCTGCTGCCATTTAATTAATTTCATCTAAAACCAGAGCTGCCTATCCCATCCCAATAAGCTAGAAATAATAACTGAGCTCATTAAAGCCTGCTTCATTAAGATGAGCATTCAATATATGCATTTCCTTCAACAGAAAAAGTGCAAGTTACTTAAACCTTACAAGCACACCTTTTTCTCTTCCAACTCTGCTTTCAAGGAACCCAACTCCTCCTGGCACTTTTCCAGAGGCAGGATTTTCTGTAGCATCTGCTCCACTTGGCAACGAAGAGCAGAGATCTCTCTGAAACAGGACGTGTAATTAAAAAAAAAGTTGCCAAAAACCATGGGTGCTTTCAAACTCAGTATCTGATTCTGCAGGTAAGTGTCTGAGTATTTTGCTTTTCTCTACAGAAAAATGCTCTGAGAGATACCCAAAGGTTTTTAAGAGGCTAAGTGTCCTCATTTTTCCATCCAACATTTTACATTCAAAGAAAATTCAAGATCTGATTTAAAAATACTAAACTGAGCCTAAAGATGCAAGCAGATGGCATGTGCCACACAGGAGTACTGCCCAGCTGCCTACGCTGAAGTGCCAGGAACAAGTATCTCTACATAGGTAGCACTGTGAAATAAGAGCAGAGTCTAATGGCAGGATTTTTCAGCAGGCAGGATGGAGTCCATAAAGATTACATGCTGTCTCTTCCTCTATAATTGAGTAAGCAAGGGCACACAGCCACAACTCTAAGACAAAATGCTTCACACAAATACGGCCATCCCAAATATGCTTACATTTAACCACCACCAAAAGATGAGCTGCGCATCTCCACTTGGTCACTTTAGACTCTACTCTTACTAAACACAGGGCCAGGAAAGAATTTCACACTGATATTGTAGAAGAAGGACAGACTTCTCTCCTCATTAAGGGTATCTTTGTTAATTATGGCCTAGGAGCCATGGTAAAAGAAAGGACCATATTGAAAGCTCAGCCTAGACCCAGGGCTGTTGCTGTTACAACGTCAGACTCCTAAAACTGTCCAAGACAGAGAGAACATAGCATCTCTAGCAAACATTTTAAATCAAACTTACCGTTCAGCAAATTGAAGCTGTAATATCTTGTTAAGGCAGAAATTAAAAAGTTTATCAAATGTACTCAGGTATATTTCAATCCAATCACCACTTGCAAAGAAACATACAATAAAGACTTCCACCCAAAAAACATAGGACTTGCAGAACTAAGTGTTTAACTGAAACATTTCATTATGTTTGAAGTGAATAAGCAGAGCTTCTTCTGTTACATGAAAAAACTTGAGTCATTCTCAGCAATGCAGATTTCAAATAGTCCATATTAAACCACATATTAGACACAGCTGGATCTTAATTGGGTAGTTTTAGTTCCAAAGGCCTATTTTCTTTGCAAAGCCTATCCAGTCTGTTCTTTACTAGAGGTATAGTCTCTTAACTTAAACCTTAAATAAAAAGCCTGAAGCCCTCTTATAAAAAGTGTTGATATACTAGTTCTGTAAGAAAACTAACAGAAAAGGATATCAGTGCATTTCTGTTGATACTCTGTCAGCAAACGACTGCAAGAAAAAAGAAAGACATTACTCATTTTCTCACATGAGTTTGACAATCATGTCTTAGGATGCCTTTCCTTTTGCCTTATTGATAAATACAGAAAGTGTAAGATTGGTTTGCATTTTCTGATAGTAGTCAATATAATCCTTTTGTTTCACTAAGCCATTCAAACCTCAAATCAGGCTGCTTTAAAATAGGAAAAAAACAAACAACCGGCAATTGCAACTGACAGGTACATGAGAAATAAACCATTACAATTAGGAGACACAGGAAGGATATTAGGCCATAGTATGGAGGTATACATAACATATCTCGATACATTATTCCATACAATCATATGTTGATGGTTATTGAGAAGAAGTGGAAGTAATCACAGAAGAAAA
The DNA here is from genome assembly GCF_000690535.1 of Cariama cristata. NCBI lineage: Eukaryota > Metazoa > Chordata > Aves > Cariamiformes > Cariamidae > Cariama > Cariama cristata. The sequence goes on from NW_009622567.1 coordinate 6,666, forward strand.
AGTAAACTACGAGAAGCATTTTAGAACCTTACTGTTCTGACTAATGTTGGGCCTCACTTTTCATATTCTGATATTTAATACCAACAGCATTTCACACAGTCATGCTCGGACTAAATTCTGTTGAATAGGTTCGTATACACCTGTGCTTGACTTTTAGTTCTCATACTATATTCTTCACAACAGATAAAATGAAATAAATCTCTCCAAAGAGCTGTTTCTGCTAGTATTCGTAATAATATATAGGTTATTACAGCTACACAAAATAGCCCTGGTTTACTACCATTACAGACAGGTGTTTTACGGCATAAATTAAAGAAGTCTTACAGTCTAGATTTAGGACCTGTTCATGACAAAATTACTTTCATTTTAAGGATAATTTCGTTTTGTGTATTAAATAATACCTACATTTCACAAAATGTACTTGCTGCATTGCTTTAAGAACTTAAGAGCAATAAAACCCAAAACAAACCAAAAAAAAAAACCACACCACTTGTGCAATTGTACTTACTCTCCATCAATCATTTTTTGCTTCAGTGCAATTAATGCGGCTACATATTCATTTATATTCTGTAAGGAAGAGTCTCAAGTTGGTAAAGAAGTTTCATCCCAAAACCCAGTACTATAGACTGTAAATAACCCCTGAACTGATTGCTAATGTTCTACACAATACAATAATTTGTCTTCTTTTTTTCAGTTCTCTTAGTGAAGAGGTTACTAATTCATGGAAGATATATTCACATAAATACGTATAGAGAATGCAGGCTCCACAAGAAAGTGGAGATGATGATTTACAAAAGCTCTTCAAACTCTGCCTTTGCCATAGATTATATACTACAATCCCCGTAACTTTTTCTCTCAAAATCAAATTAAGCTTTGGTAGAATATTACCAATACACGACATCTAACTCATTTGAGCCTACAGATTCCCCAGATTCTCAATCCACACCCATTCTAAAAGTGCGTCCGGAGACCGCCCTCTGAACCCTCAGCAGGGCCTTCTTTCATTTACAGGGGAAACAAACGTTCCCCAAAGCGTTATACTATAAAACTTACACGCTCGTTTACGAGCGCTGAAGAAAGGAGGTGAATGATGACACTACTTCCACTGCACCGAAGCAAACTCGAAACAGTAAGCCTGGACATTCACTAGCAGATGCCGCTAGGCACGCCACACAGACATGAGCTACTTTTCCGCCTTTCGCCCAGCTAAAGCTCGCCACTGCTGCTCCTTTTACAGAGTCTGCTTACCACATTCGCTACCCGAGCTCCCGCTGCACCGGGAGCGGTGACTGCGGCACCCAGCGCTTCCCACCCACCCGCGGCCCGGTCTAGCCCCGCGGTCGCGTCC
>NW_009622568.1:0-23838 GCF_000690535.1 Cariama cristata
CATCAATCCTGTTTCAGGCAATGATCCAGTAAAACTGACATTCTTATCAATTCCATGTTGCTGTGAGCTGTCAAACCATAAATGCCTACAAAAGCTTTAAAGCTACTCATTCCTCTTTACTTTGCCTAAATCAGCAGATACAGAAACTATTGTTCCAAGCGTGTTCTCTTTTAGACTTTGACAAAGGACGTGGTCTTTTTTCAGTCAGTTTTAATAAACTAGTGAGCCTATCTGCAATTCCTTCTGAATTGCTATTAAGTGAAGAAGGTAAACTGCAGATAATATTTGTCAGCATATCTTTATTTCTGCATTCAGAATGCAGTGAGATAGTCAGTCACCTGTGGAATGTTATATAATTGTCTTGGAGTTTTTATTCATCATAAACTAAATACACTACGTAAACTAAATACAGTAAATAAACAAGTATGTTTAGGGAACAGCTCAGTTTATTGTTGATGAATCAATAACTATTGCTTATATATACTGCAGCTTTTTCAACCCATGAGTCTTTTCTTCTTAGAGGAACAATTTATGCTCAAGAAGGTGAAAGAAGTAAATGATTTTTACATAAACTTTCTCCTTGTGAATTGCAAATTATTTTACTTTTATCTTTAGTCTCCTTTCTAACCCAACGCAGTGCATTTCCTTTTTTGAGTGAAAAAATATTTATTTTATGATTTTACTCCACTAACTTTTCCACATTTCTGGAAAGGGTAATTCTCAATGCAACACATTTAGTAACCTTCCTGGATGAGCTCCAAGTTGCTATATATTCTCTGAATTGCTCTAATTTTTAAGAGTCATGTTACAGCTAATTGAATCATCTCAGACACCCACAGATCTTAAAGCACTGAAATAGTTCTCAGTGATCATGAAGTTCAGATCCCTGAAATAAACCATCTGATTCATAACCACTGCAGAGTGAACTGTGTTGTTTGTCAGAATGTAACACATTGAATGTAGCTCCAACCTTATGTCTTATTTTGCAATTATTTGGTTTTCAGCACTAGCCAAAGAGATAATAATATTTGCACTGACTATATTCGTTAAAAATATTGTTAAAAAGAAACTGAAAGAAAAGTCTAAAGATGTCACTGGCATACTTTAAATGCCTCTAAACTGCACTTTACAGAAGATATATGTTATTAATACTAGAAAATTAATGAAATATATCGGTAGTCAATGCTACATGGACAAAACACAGGGTCAATATTTTCCAAAAGATTAATATATTGCTTCTACTTTCTTTTGATGTTTTCAAAATCTGTATATCTCTTTCCTTCTCTGTAAATGACTTGTTGGTTTTGCACAATCAAAAAATAAAATTTTCATTTCCACTGAGAAGAGTTCACCTCATTCCCTTCCATCGGGTGATTATACTCATGGATAAGATCCTGCTGAGCCTTCTCTTCTCCAGACTGAACAGTCCCAGCTCTCTCAACCTCTGTTCATATGAAAGACGCTCCAATCTCTTAATCATCTTTGTGTCTCTGCTCTGGACTTGTTCTGGTAAGTCTATAATCGTCTTGTGCTGAGGAGGCCAGAAATGGAGCCACGACTGCACATTTGGCCTCACCAATGCTCAGCAGAGGGGAAGGACGACTTTCTTCCACATGTGGGCAGTGTTCTTGCTAATGCAGCCCAGTTGAATGCTGGTCTTCTTGGCCACAAGGGCACATTGGTGGCTTGTAGTCAGCTTGGTGTCCACTGGGACCACCCCTCCCCCTCAGCCCTGATCCCTGTCTGTAAAGCCACTTTCCAGGCGTTTGGCTCCCAGTGTATACTGGTGCTTGGGGTATTTCTCCACAGATGCAGGATTTTGCATTTCCCTTTGTTGAACTTCATGTGCTTCCTCTCAGTCCAGCTCTCCAGCCTGTCCAGATCCTTCCAAATGGCAGCACAACCACCTGGTGTACCCTCTACTCCTTCCAGTTTTGTGTCATCTGCAAACTTACTTGTCCAGGTAATTAATGATGAGATTAAACAATACTGGCTCCATATTTACCCTTGGGTAAATCAGTAATAACTTGCCTCTAACTGGACCTTATGCTGCTGCTCATAACCCTCCCAGGCCCAGCTGTTCAGACAGTTTTCAAACCACCTTACTGCTCACTTATCTAACCTGTAGTTTGTCAAATTTTTTATGAAGATGCTATGGGATACTGTGTCAAATGCCTTACTTAAGTAAAGGTACACAATATCCACTCCTCTCCCCTCATGTACCAAGCCAGTCATCTAATTCTAGAAGTCATTTCCTGGTTAAGCATGATTTCCCCATTGCAAATCCATGCTAACTACCTCCATCGCTTTCTTGTTCTTCGCATATTTGGAAACGGTTTCCAGGATTAGTTGCTCCATCAACTATTGCTATAATCAACACAAAGGAAACACACGACATCTCATGAAATTTGTGGAAATTTGTGATGAAGCAGCAAGTGACTTTTCAGCAAGGTAATGTTTCCACTCTGTGGCACTGCTTCCAGATTATGACATCAAAAACCTGTTACTGGTATAAATAAAAATGATAACAAAATTTCTAAGTAGACACCATGGCCACATTTGAAAAGAATGTGAACTGAAAGACAACACAAAGGAACAGAAGCGAAATCAATCTTTAATACTTTGGCTTGTATGGGTGGTCCTGCTCTTCTCCATGAGGCTTAGGCACAAGTTAATAATTGAATCAGAACACATTTAACAGATTCACACATTTTTTAGGCCTGCTGTCCTGTGGATCATACACAAATTCATTTTACCACGTTACTTCCATATGGAGCTAAATAATCAGGATTTGTTAAAACTGTAATTTGCAGTTTGCTACATTATTAGCTGCTCATGAAGGCAATGTAGGTAATTACACAAAGGGTTTACTACATAGCAATGTACCCAACAAAAGAGTAGCGTTGTCTTACCTTAACTCTACAGTTAGTATGATGAACTTCAAAACGCTGGAAATTTTACCAGATTCTTAGGATAAATACACCTGAAGAATAATTTAGAATTCTTCAGTAATTCATACGTATCTCTCTGATACCAACCTCTGCTTCCTTTCTCAAAAAGAAATGTACAATTTTAAGTATATGTAAGTAATATGACAGAATAGTCTGTATAGTATTCCATGAGCACAGATGGTACAAGTGAGATAAAAAGCTCGATTCTTATTAAGATGTGATTGGTCTGTATTCTCACCAAACTTGTGTGAATATGAATTATATTGATAAGAACAGTGAAATTCAAGAGCAGCCTTCACAGAGTTGACATGTGTTGGCAATACAATAATTTTAGTGAATAAATTTGGCTAGGTTGAACCATAAAGTAATAACAATAACATTAATATTTGTATACGTAAAAAAAAAAAACCAAAACATACTATATAGTAGCTTTAAAGAAAAATTAAAGAACTGAACAGCTTAATAGATGTGCCAATAGTTTGACTAAGCAAAAGGCTGCATAACGTGTAAAGAGGCTGTTAAAAGCACAGTGGGGGAAAAAAAAGCAAATGAAACTTTCTAAAATTAATTTATTTCTTTGTGGTCTCTTCCTATAGCTAACTAATTAACATAGAAGTATTGTTATCATAGATGGGGAACTTGCAAAACAATGATGTCAAAGGAGCTTTACAAAGTTGTTTGAGTGTTGTCTTTGCAGAGATTTCTCTGGGTTAATGATCTCCTATAAGGACACAGAATATCTGTGCAAATGACCATCATAGCAATGTACTCTTAAAAGGCATTCTATCCTGAGGTGTAATGAGAAACATCTCAGTGCAAACCACAGACTGCTCTTGTGTCTCACTGACTTGTTCAAAGCAGGCATTTCATAAGCTAGAGGCCCCCAAGCACTTAAAGAAGACACATTTTTACAAAAAGCAAAGTGAATGGCTTCAGACAAATAGCAACCCTGTTGTCCAAAGTCAGTAGATAGGGCTTTTGGAAGAACAACATGTCTTTCGAAACCTTTCTTACACAGCATTGCAACTACAAAATGATTAGGGTAACCCATTAAGTTCAGAAGTTGATCTAAGTTTTCCAACAAAAGCTGCTCTTTCTGTTAGAGAGAGCATCATCTCTCATCATCTGGGCTAAGGAATCAAAACCAGCAGCACTTCAGGATTAGAAACTTTTTATCCTGTACTGGCAGGTTTAAAAATATTTTCTGCCTTATCCAGGCTTGCTTCAGCGAAATGTTGAGGCTTAGGTAGATTGGAATGGACCACATAGCAAGAATATGCCCTATTTTTTTGAAAGGGAGTGATAAGAAGACATTGAGCAATAGAAATAATGATCTGACTAATACTTTTTTAAAAAAAGGTTTTGTCTTTTGCACTTGGCTACCAGGAAGCAAACCACTACACATCTATTTTTTATTTTGTTTTGGTTAGTTTTTTAACAATCAGTAAAGACTACAAGACAGTATAGCTCAGCACAAAGGAAGGGACCATTCAGACTCTGAATTCCACCAATATAAACAGAAATATTCTGCACAAACTAAATCCCAGAATAATCAATGAAGACTCTTGCAGAGTATGGGACAGTTTAACCATTAGTTTTCTAAAGGAAATAGTGAACTTCAACTTATGATGGCCTTTTAGGATTCTTTTCTCCAGTACTTTTTTAATGAGTAAGTACCGTAATTAAATAAATAAGATGTGAGATAAAACAGAAAATACCAATAAAAATAAAAAACAGGCCAAATAATTTCAGGATAGGTAGAAATCCACAATTTCTAGTTTTACTACAAAATAGAATATATTTCAATTTGCAAGATCCTGATCCAAAATGACCTCTGAAGCTACTGCAGAGACTCCCCAAGACTAAATTCAATAGGGGTTTGAATGAGACTCTTTCTATTTTACCTAAAAGAAACACAACAAAGCATTGAAAGTATAATGTAGTTGTAATGAAGTACAACTAATGTGAATCTATTTGTATAAGAGAAACAGAATTGAAACCTGATAACTTGACAATGTCCTAGATCACATTTCACGCACAGAGCACTCCAGTCCTCTACAAGGAGTAGATTCATTTCTTTCAACATCAGTGACATGATTTTGCTGCCCTCATGAAAAATCAAATGTCATTTACCTAATGACAAGCCTATAAAATACCAAAGTTTGCACTTGCCTAAAGGTAGCTGACCTCCTAAAATAGACGAGTTTACTGCGCTGGGTTTGCTGAAGTCTCTCATGAGATCTACTGTTAACCACCTTGCATAAATCCAGTGCACACAACAAAACCAAATATGTTTCAGTCTTTCACAGCTTTTCCATCTGCCTGGCCTGATTTGCTACAGAGCACCTGGGAAATTTTGTCATATTACTAACAGCTGTCTAAACTGAACAATCCATACAATGTTTGTTTCCTATTTGCTTTGGACTACAAGATGGCATTAAACTTCACAGCAGGGAATGTATTTTTCATGTACAATCAGTTACTTCAACCACTACCACCTTGGTTATGCACACAATGTAAAAATAGTTTTCATTAAAGTGAAAGAAAGAGAAAAGAACAGTGAATGGCTATAAGCTATAGTTACGATTTCCTCTCCTAGTACAAAAAAAAACAGATGACTGAAAGTTCTGGTCTTACTGACAGATGCAGTCACTATGATTACATCTGGAAAGATATCATGGAGTTTTTGATATTGCTATTACCTTAAAATAGTCAACATCAAAATACATTAAAAGAAAATGTTATAAAATCTCTTTCTTTTTGCAGAAGTTGGAAAGTTTGCAGTAAATTTATGCAAGACAAAAGAGAGAAGTAAGTCCCATAGCTGAGATGACTAAATGGTGCCTGAATGACTGGATTTGGTGCAAATCCACACCAACCATTTGTGTGATACTACACAAATAACATAATCTTTTTGCTTCACATGAAACAATTTACACGTACCATGGTTCACGCATGTGGTCACCAAATACACATCTCTCTTCTTCTGGTGATGTTATTTGTTCTACTGTGTTATAAACCAGAGAAGTACTGATTCATTCACCTTTGCTACTGAAGCCATCAGATCTTGAGCTTTCACAGTTGAAAGCATTTCACAATGTTGGGTTCTCTGACCACAAAAACAAACAATAAAAAACCACAGGTGTTTGTGTTTCAAATACAGTGACAAATTAGATGATAGAAAACTACCAAACTTTTTTGTTTCGTGCTTCAGTATTCCATTTAGCTACTGAAATCCTCATCTACAATACAGAGATTATATCATTCCCTCACATCACAACCACTATTCACAACATAACATGGAAGTATTTGGAAAAACAGATACTTATATCTTCAGTTAACTTCAGAACACTATGCTTTAATCTGCCCTTTGAACCAAAGGGAAAGATAAAGCATTGATTAACTGTACACTATGCATTTCATGTCTGTAATGCAGCTCACATAAAAGATCCAAAAATCTGTGCATCTATTTTCTGGTATAATGCACTCCAATGTGTGACTAAAAGTCTTCATTTCATCATCATTTAACAGCTGTTGGACTGTTTTGCAACTCATCTTTAGACGGTCTGCCCCTTTGGAAGGACGCTAAGGCACTGGGAGTTGACATACTTACGTAACACTGTAGGAACATAGCCACAGGTTGAAACAGGGTTTCAGGGCACATGACTTCTGTAACTATGTGTTTAAAAGATAATGCCACATCTTGCTGTCTTGAGTTTAATAAAGGTTGAACAGGCAAAGCTAACTTCTGCTTTTCTTTATCACTGACTGAGCTTTAACAGTCTTTGGTCATATTTTTTGAGTGCAATAAATATGATTAACATAGTGAATATAAAGGAGTGTGCATTAGCTGATATCCTTCATTCTGTTTCTCTATGAGTTTTGGCTTTATCCTAGACTTTACAGTGATTGCCATTCTACTTCCTTTGATGACAATGAGAATTTTTATTTTGGCCGTAGTGGGATTTACACACCTTATCAGAGACCAAATGTAAAGGTCCTCTTCCTAGTTTCCTTCCGAAGTATGTTTTTACTCTAAAGAACAGACTTATTTATGTGTTGCCGATTCTTGCTTTCAAAATACAATGAGGTTATAAAAGCATTCTAAAGAATTGCCAAAAAGCAAAATACATTTATCTCATGCTAAGTAAATTAGGAAGGGGGGTTAGAGGGAAAATAACTTCTTTCCAAAGACTTGAGTCATTAAATTAAGCTTCTTCCATACTTAAATGTACACACTTAGAAACAATACTTATGACCTTGAAAAATTCTCACTAATTTATAGATGGTTTTATAACAGAAAAAGCAGCCATGCTGCAAATGGTAAATGCTCCTAAATGTTACCCAACTGCATATAAAACTTTCACTAGGAAAAAAAGTAGTATAAGAACTTGCCATATGCATTATGAAATTCTGATTTTTTTTTCAACAACTGATATAGTTATTTAACCTGCCTCCTGCAGGAAGGTCCGCAGAGGTCTGAAAGGTTTACGTAACCAAAACTCCTTGGAACAACTACTTCAGAACATCCATTTTGAGTAGTAACAGCCCCTGTGTACCTGGAACCTGCATTGCTCTCTGACAGACATAATGTCTGTAAGAAGATGCAAAGAAGAAAGCCTTTGACGTTGTGAGCATTCTCAGCACTGCAGCTGGTTTAGTTCCCAGTTTCTTCTTTTCCTTCCACCGTACTGCTGCTGAGTCTTCAGTGATGCAGTACTGTCACCATGACACATGCAATGTCAGTCAAATTTCATTCCTGTCCTCTCTGAAGCACCCAGAGAAGTAGCAGATGGGCACATTCATCCTGTTTCTCTTCTCTGCAGCTGAACAAGACAATGGCATTCACGACAGTCTCAGCTAACACCAGAGTAGGACTGTTCAATACCCTGAGCAGACGCATTAGCCAAGGTGTAAGAGCACCTCTAACTTTCATTGATGTGCTAAGGGGCTAAGAGAGCCTAAATACGTCCTGTAAGCAAGGGTCTTAATGAGCTCACTGTATATACGCATGTTCTCTCAAATGGCTTGTTTAGTTGGACTGAAGAGTAGGTGACCTCTGAAGTATTCTGTGGCAAACTGTTTCCTCAGTCTGGGATAAGAGGTGAAGAGTCCCTTGGGTATGTATGAAATAAAAGATACATGTAAGTTTGCCTAAACCACTACATAGACTTCTGAAGTTAAATTGGTATAATATCTTTAACAGCAATAAAGATTATGTTTCTATTTCTGTCAGTCCAGATGCCTGAAAGATGAAAATTGCGATAGTTTAAACTGGTTATTTAGAGACCAGGATCGAAGCCAAATTGCAATACAAGCGAAGGAGGGGGCTTCAGAACCATGGAGCAAGCTGTAGAAATACGGTAATAAAATGTAAGACAAGTGAGTCTATCATGGCATCCAGCAGGACAATAGCAGAATTGGAAGCTGAAAAATTCACTAACAGAGATACTGTCTGAGGACAGATGGGGCAAATGAGACAGAAACGAAGAGGGGGAATAAGAATGAGATAATATCTGTCAGATAAGAGAAATAACTAGCAGAGTTATATCTTCCGCTGAAACAGATTCAGAAAGAATGCACTCAAGAAAGACACCAAATCTTGGCGCTTGTAAGATTGTTTCACATGAAATTTACACAAGTGTTTCCTTGCTGCCTCAGTAGATCTATGTCTTCTTGATATGCAGAAAAGTCAGAATCAGAACAACAGTGGCAACAACTTCAATCATATGCAAAATTGGAGCTTAAATAAATATTGATCCTTTGGTAGCAATGTTTATTTGACTTGTAATACACATCCTCCTCTTAGTTACGTGACACCAACATGAGACATCACTCATAAATCCTTTCTTTATTCCATTGTATATAATGATGATGTTTAGAAATAATTCTTTTTTGTGAAAGAGTGCAGACAAAGTTTATTTATGAAGATATGCACCTCTGAATTTTCCAGTACAATTGGGTAAAAGAGAAAAATCAAGATGTGAGAGCATTTCTGTTCAGTCCAGGTGACTGAAAGAGTTACCGTGAACAGAGGTTCTATGAAGTACTTAAATTGTTTTGTCATTGTTAAGCAAAAAAGTTAAATTATATTTACCTTTACTAGATTCTCTACTAAATCTCTGCTGTCTTGCCAAAGTGTCCTGGGGCAAAGAGGTCATATTCTCAAAAAATCAGTGTTCAACTCAGGAAAAACAAAGCCCTTGAGATGTAAGCATCTTCCACAATAACAAATATAACACGTATCACCGGTTTGCCTTGGCCAATCATTTGCACTCTGTTCTCTTGTTTGTAAATAAGACAAGGCAGAAAACAGTTGACAGTGTGTGGAATATGACTGGAAGTCTATTATGACAGCAAAATGCAAGAGGATTTATAAGAAAAGAAAATATGTTTACTTTTCCATCTTCCTCTGTCTTTTCTGGGGGACAGGGGGTGTAAAACTGAACTATAAAATATATTTTATGTCCCTACCCGATGAAGTTTACTTCAGGTAAAAAGTAAAATCAGATTGCTTAGCCTTCCTTATATACTCTTAGGTTCTGAAAGATGTGAGGGAATCTCACTGATGTAGAACTCTGTCCTTGAAATCCACTGTCTATAAAGAGCAACTGGGCTCCTAGTTAACCTGCAGATTAAGTCTGATTTGCTTTTACTTTGCCAAAGCAGTTCTGCTCTTACCACATGGACTGATGCAACTGTGCAAACTCATAATTAATGAGGTCTTGAGTACACACAAAGTGCATGATGGAGTCATTGATCTGAAATCAATAATTTGGGACACTCCAAAATGGAGTAGGTTAAAGTAATATGTTAAATTGTTCTTTTATATTCAACCTGTTTTCTTCAAGCATGGAATACTCATCAGGTATTCTTTTTATGTAAAAATGCTACTGCAATCAAAGGCATTTGTCCTTTCTTCTTATCTAACAATAGATAATGCTGAGTGGGATAATTAGAAATTCAATAAAAACTTAAGGGCAGTTACACCCTTCACAGGAAGCGTGAGCTCTCATGACTCCTTAGTAATGACAAAACCATTGTAAAACACTGAACTTCCATACTATCATTAGTCTTAAAAAGGCACATGGTAGACAAAAGGTCCAGAGGTAAATGTCTACATGGCACTCAGTCTTATGGCAGCACATGCATTTGCTACCATTATTGTGTACTTGTTAGATGCCTGAGTAGTATGTTAGAGGTCAGTACCAAGGCTGTGTTTAGAGTAGTTCTTTAAAAAAATAATCCTCTGTGCCAAAATGGCAAATATGAAAACAAAAAATCAGAAGACATTTCCTAGTGCAATAACCTAAATATAGGACATGGTTCTGCCTGCTCTATTAAATACTGAAAAGAGTTCTCACTAAAAATTAGGAAAGAAAGAAGGCAACCTTTTTCTTAATAGAAAATTCTGTGAAATGTTTTGTTTTGATTTTGTGAATACTTTCTGGGCACAGCACTAGTTTTTCAAGTAGAAGTAATCATTTTGCTCCAGTAAAGGGCAATTTTAAAATAGCATGTAATTCCTGAATTGCCTCATACAGGCTAGATTCTACCTCTTCTACAATTTTTTTTTTTTTAGTTTGTTGGCGTTTGCTAGGCATAAGTCTTACTTATTATTTTTATTTCTTTATTCTTTGATAATTGCTTTGAAAGACTTTATTTTCCTTTGCATATTACCAAAGCTTTTATTAGCATTATAGTGGAAGCTTTTGAAGGAAGCTGTTACCTGAGATCATTCCACAGAAGAGATGCAATTCAAAACTGTGCTATAAGAGTTAACTATGAAAGAAAAGGCAAGGGATGCTTGATAAATTTATTTCTCTCGAATAATTAAAGATTTAAATGTTTTAAATAGGCAAAAATAAAGACAAAATATTTCTAATACCTGTGTGTGCACGTGCATGCGACTATGAATGCATGTGCACATCTGTGATTTAAGGTAATAGTATCCTAGTGAAAGGGAAAAGCTTTTCTTCAACAAGAATAGTAATCAACAGCATAGGAAAAAGTAATGGAAAGGACTGTTAGGATCAGCTGAATTAAATAAGGATCAACTCCATGAAAATAAATAACTCTCTGTCAAATGGCTACATAAGTCAAAACAGAATTAAGGCAATTTCTTTTAACCAAAGTACTCAGCATAGTAGCTCTATTTAACCAAGGTTTTCTGGCTGGGTAGACGTGAATACTCACATTTTTAACTGTTCAAACACTAGTCACTTACAAATCAAAGGTAATATAGCTATGGTTAGCACAACACTAAATCTGAGTTAACAAGTCCCAGGAATGGCAGGGACTACTACCTTGGAGGGCTCTAGACTGCATCAGCTTGAAGTTCACATGCAACCATGAGGAAAAAATCATAGAATCACAGAATGGTTTGAATGAGAGGGGACCTTTAAAGCTGATCTAGTCCAACCCTCCTGCAGTACTTTTTCTGTAAGGGCAGAGATGTTTTAAGAGTAGTGGAAGTATATATGACCGTATTTTTTGGAAAGAATAATAAAATTGTTGTAATGGGATTTAGTCTAACTCTAAGGATAAGTTCCCAGCGGCTATCAAATAAATGAAAAGACAAGCTTCCTGCCATAAAAGAAAAATCTAACAACTTTTTGGAAGAGTTAACTGAAGTCTCTGTTTACATGTGTTACACTATTGAAACAGCCAAAAATATTTTACTACTGTGTGTCATGTTGAAAGAAATGCAAGCTAAGGAACAGACCAACCTCCTGGACAAATAGACTTTTTTTTTTTTTCACTTTACTTTTTTTACTTTTTTTACTTTACCAGTGAGCAATCATTTCAATATTTTGTATAATTCAAGTCATACCTCTTTGAAGTTTTATGCACCCTCATTTTAGGCCTGGATATTTTATTTAATAAAGAAAAATTCAAACCGTAATGAATACACATGACTCAGGATGATAAAGAGGAGAAAGACTCTGTCCTACAACATGTGACTACATGTAAGAAAGGATCTTCTCTACACGAGAAAACCACTGGATAGTTACGGCAAGTTTACTGATTGCTTTCAGTAAAGGCAAAGAGATAAATATCAGGAAGGTGGGAGAACTGTTTAAACAAACTTGTAGAAAGAATAAAAGCATATACTATCTTAACTACAAATAAATTAGATAACTACAAGAAAAGCATTTCAAATTGCTAAAATTCAGAATGTCCCTGGAATAGAAAGATGTCGGAAGGGGTAAAAAAATAGGTTTGGAGAAGCTTGAAGATTTATAAACTGAATTGACTGGTTGGCTATAACCACTGATGAGGGGTGTCATGATACAAAGTGGTATGAATCTGCTATTTTGGTAGATACATCCCTGTGAGTCCCTTTTTTTTTTTTTTTTTTTTTTTTTTTTTTTTTTTTTTTTCTAATATTTTTTTTTTTTTTTTTTTTTTTTTTTTTTTTTTTTTTTTTTTTGCATAGTTTCTGAGATGCATTTAACGTAGCACTGAATCTGGATTTGATTCCTTCACTGGACCTGTAATTACTACAGTATACAAGTAACCTCTTCTTGTTCTATGAGATGACCGTCCCATATAATGAGGCACTGAGAAACAGTCATTGAGGCATACTTCCAAATTGGTTTAGAGCATGTAGATTATTGTGACTTGAAGAAAGTATGGGTAGATATCCATGAAAGTAAGACTTTTCATGTGACACCATCATCCACACTTTTTCTTTAAATAAACTTAACTATGTCTTCTTATTTTTTTTGCAAAGAGAAAAGATAACTATGAACTAACTGAAATGATTGGTGGCATAATTACAGAGCTGAATTACAGTCTGTTTTTCTTAGACTAAAGTGAACACTTTGCAGATTTTAGTGAAATTAGGTGTTTAACTAGTTCATTGTTAATAGAAAATATAAACATCTGAGTTAGGGGTCCCTAGGAAGCCAGTAATTTTTATATAAAAATATATTTGATTCCCAGGCTGCCTCTATTTGAATCAGACTGTGCCTGGCTGGAAGAGTAAGGCACCCAGCCTGCCCATGACAGTCTCTTAAATAAGTCTTCCAGACATCTCAGGATACAACAAAAGTTGTAATATGCACTGCCAAGTAGTTAAAACACTGAATTTTTTTACAGGCATGTGCCAATACTTTTTTTAGATTCTGTACACAACTTGCCAACATTACTGAAAATGGATGAAGTCAGGCAAACAGAAGAGACAAGTATTTTTAATCATGAGCAGAAATATTGCTAGAAAACTGTGTAAGATTAATACATATATTCTAGAAGATATAGTCCTACACTACTTTTGACTTTTAACTGTCCAAATGTCAGGAATCAAATGCTGATGTTTTCTGCCAACAGATGACCCACTGCAAGTTTCTCAACCGTGAGATCACTGTTTACCAGTTTAGTACTCTTTGTAAGGAAAACACTGAAGACTTTGAGACACGGATATATTTTCTTATTTTAGCCTATGAGATGAAATCTGTTCTGTACTCACAAGCAGGATTTCCTGGAGTTGTGTAAAGCCAGTCGTGTGACTTTGCAACAAAAGTGGCTGACAGGAAGGGATTGTCCCCCTCCACTCTGCACTCATTAGACCACATCTAGTGGTCTGATTTTGGGCTCACCACTACAAGAAAGTCATCAACCATGGAATTGTTTGGATTGGAAAGGATCTTTAAGATCATCAGATGCAATCATAAAGCTAGTGCATCCAAGTCCACCACTAAACCATGTCGCTAAGCACGACATCTACTCATATTTTAAATGTTTCCAGGGACGGTAACTCAACTGCTTCCCTGGGCAGCCTATTCCAATGCTTGGCAACCCTTTCGTGGAAGAAATTTTTCCTAATAGCCCATCTAAATCTCCCCTGGCACAGCTTGAGGTCATTTCCTTTCATCCTATCACTTGCCACTTGGGAGAATTGACTGACACCCCACCTTGCTGCAACCTCCTTTCAGGTAGTTGTAGAGGGCAATAAGGTCTCCCCCCAGACTCCTTTTCTCCAGGCTGAACAACCCCAGCTCCCTCAGTCAATCCTTATAAGACCCTTCACCAGCTTCGTTAGACACGCTCCAGCATCTCAACATCTTTCTTGCAATGAGAGGCCCCAAACCGACCACAGTATTGAAGGTGCAGCCTCATCAGAGCTGAGCACAAAGGGACAATCATTTCCCTAGTCCTGCTGACCCCACTATTTCTGATACAAGCCAGGATGTTGTTGGCTGTCTTGGCCACTTGTGAGCTCCACAGTGGGCCATCGAGATGGTAAATGCTGGAGGCTTGCTGGCACATTGGTCCTGTGAGGAGAGGCTGGAGGATCTTTTTGTACGTATTACATCGTGAGAGTTGCACAAAATATTCAAGATTGGGTCTAGCAATTGAAAAGAAACTGAGAAAACGTCTTTCTGTGCGTGTCTGAAAGGTCACTGGGAAGTAATGAATTACTGAAGTATTTAAAAATTTTCCTGTTTTTAAAATAATTTAATGTTCCATTTCTCTTATGACTGGATGATATTAGACTATTCTTTGGTTTTCCTGGTTTATGGACAAGCCGAGGTCTTCTTTTCCTCCATTTTTGAAGGATCTAACTAGTTCTTCCAAATTTGATTATTTTATCAATTGGTACTCAATGTAATTAATTTCAATGATAGTTAAGTAATAAATGACAATTGAAAAAATAAAGAAGGGACAAAGTTTTTTGCTGCATTTCATCAGGCTATTCTCTGTTAATCACACGTTATCATGGGCTTTGTTTTTATACAGAAAGTTGTTAAAATATCACTGAAGTAGGATAAATCCCTGTTGTGGACACATAGTGTTCAAAATTTTATTGCATTTTTTACCTCTGTCCTAGCTATACCTAGAGAAGTAGTAATAATTTTATACAGTTAAAATGGTGCAATTTTGTTGATGTACAAAAATAGAGAGATGCAAAGATGTTATTTATCCTTAACTATTACTTTTATTAATTTCAGTAAAAGGGGAAGCATATTACTTACTAGAAGTGGCCTGCTATTCAGTTCAGTTTAGTTCAGAACTAGAGCCTAATTTATTTAACTTTTTAACTTTTGATCATCATCCTAATTTTTTCCTGTGTTTCTTCAACATTTTTGTCAGGAATCCGTTATTTTTATGGACCATCTGATGAAAATTCAATTCTTGAAATAAAAAGATGTAGTAAGAAAAACTTGTCAAGGTCAGCTTGAGAGAGACAGGAAAATTAGTCCAATACTATCTAAAACTGAAGCAGCAATACAGCTGAATAAATAGAACTGAACACCAATATTTTCTGTAAAACTTTGGGAGAAAGACTGTGAATTTTACACTAGGTATACTCTTAAAGTCTGTCTTCTGGTTTCATTTTGTCTGAAAGGGACCTAGTTCATGTACTGAAAGCTGCTTTAAAATGCACACCAAAGTATATCAGGACTATCAGAAAATTATTTTCAGAGGTGCACTCCTAATCAAAATGAAAAGCTTAATGCATATGAAGTCTCACTCACTCTTCCTGAAGTCAATTGGGCTATTCCTGTGTTTAAAACCATACATAAGCCTCTGTACTTTATTAACCTTAGACTTTATTTTCTGAGGCATCACAGGCAATGAATGTCAGTGAGCTATAATCACAACACTGATGATTTTATTTGACCCACTGTAGTTAGAGGATTCAGCAATGACCCAATACAGCATTGCTTCTGATTTTCATAAAGTCACACACTATTTTGTTTTTTATTCACTAAATCAATCTTTCTGTCAATGACAGTACAGAAATAACAATACAGGAAGACATGATGTGCTAAAATGAATGCAAAACAGTCGTCATGATTTCAAGGCTTCTCTGATAACTAACCAGTCCCAGGAATGAAGTGGGAAAGCATAGTTTCATTTACAGTACTGTTCAAGCAACTTCAGCCTCTGAGTATCCATTTCTCCTCAGCAGACTTAGTCCTAGCAGAGCCTGTTGTGCAGTGTTACTAGAGGAGGCTGCTGTTAGACAGACAGAAACTAGATTTCCTAATCTTTATTCAAAATAATTCGCTGCCACCCAGGGCCAAACTTTAAGACCACTTTGCACAGCTCTGGCTCCTTTGATAAATTCCAGTGAGTAGTAAAAGACCAGGAAAAACTCACATGTTGTGAAGGCTTAGGAGCATAGATGCAAATAATGCATTAAGAACCACTTCATCTTCAAAAAAAACATACAAACCATATCAGCATTCTGTACTTCAAAGGACCTTTCTTCCATTTGTCTTCCCAGTCTTTCAGGAAGCAGGATCAGGTCATGCCTTGTATTTACTTGTGAAACTGTTATTTTCTCATATAAACTTTAATTTATGTCATTACACATATTTCTAGTCCCACTGTGATTAGCACACAAGTAAAGATAAACTCTTAGACTGAGGCACCGAGGGTGCTAACATGTATCCAAGAATCCTTTTCACCTGATACAGTTTTTCAAAGAAAGCTGAGAACATTAATAGACTGCTATATAAGGAGTCAATATCCTGCTGATCAGAAGTGGTGGTGAATTTACTGGTGATGGGGACTGAAACGCTTTAGTCTTTTTTAGTTAGTCTAACTCAGTGTTTGGTACATGATGCCAGAAATTTGATGTGATTACTTATATAAAGATACCTCTTGTCACTGTTTCCCAGATCAAATCTTAGCAGTATGCAACCCTTCTACTAGAAGGCAATGTATTCTTGCTTTTCTTTGTCCATAAAATTTGCAGACTACCTAGTTGTACATCCACCATTGGATAAGTGCTCACAAGGTCTCCTCCAAAACCACAGATATAAGTAAATGAGTGATGAGACATTAACTCCTAGTCTTTCCACTCTTAATCAGAGGTAGTCTTTCACTCCCTTTTGTTACAAAAGACAGACACCCCCCCCTCCCCACGTTGTCTTAAATTTTCACTAGCTGTTTACAATACTAAAAATGTGGTAACTAAAATAATTTATACTATATATCCAAAAGAGGCATGCAAGTAAATTTAAAGTCATTTTTATATATATATATATTACTATTTAATCCTCTCCACCCTCAGTTCAGCAAAAGTGCAGCAGTAATATTGGAATATTACTGGAGTCAAAAAAGTAAATTCTGACAAAATATAACTGCTCTAATATATCTGCATAGTGTGACAAAAATCAGTCAACAAGTCCTATTTTTACCTAGAATAAAAATTTTGAAGACGTACTATTTCATTTAATCTTATGTATGATTCAATGTTCTCATTTGCTAGCCTACTTAGTTCTCTCTGGTTATTGCCTGTCTGAAAAACAACATTAATATTTCGTTATTGATTTGGAGGTACATTATTAGATTCCTGTAATTCCTTTAGAATACTCCATGGAAATTGTAGCTGACTGTGTAAAGAGATTTATAAGGCTCTGGTGTCCCACTGTTCGCTACATAAAGTTTAATGGTAAATAAACTGCCTAGATAATGACAGTGACAATAAAATTACATGTAATCATTTAGTACATGTAAATCATTTAGTACAAGGAAATCATATCTATAAGGAAAAAAAAATCCTGTTTTGCAGGTATTTATTTGACAAAAGTAGCTGTATCAGAATGGAATATTAGCATAAACAAACTTCTAATCCTATTTTTTTTTATTCAAATGGATAAAAGATGCCTCTGGCTCAAAAGAGAGAATGATATAAATACAAATGAGGAACACAGAGGTACACACTTAGATACTTCAGTGCTTTGCAGTACCTAAACTCTCACTTAAGTACCTGAGAACTTCATAACACACTTGGGAACAGAGGTGTATTCAAGTCTGCATTTTTATTTAGGCACACAGGCCAGGGAGCAAGTTAAGCATTTCAAATTCTGTGCTTGACTCCACACTTGAGCCTAATCTTGCCTTATAACCATGCGTAATGTTTGAACATAAAGTCTTCGTCTTAAAGACATTAAGCTACAGGAATACTGGGCCTCTCCGACCCACAGGAGGACACCAGAAAACACGTAAGGTCTATCAGCATTTGTAGCCTGACTCTAAAAAGCCCTTATAAAATTGTGCTCCAGCAGCAGTGAGACATAACCATTTTACAGCTGGTGACATGAATTTTGGAAGATTCCTTAACTACATGCCCTAGGCCAGAGGATGAAATTTGTAGAATCCTGAGTGATTTGTAAAGATGCATCTAAATTAGCTGGCAGGAAATTCTGTGGAGAACACCTTCAAGTTGTAGAGAGCATCTTCAAGTCTTAGTCAACTCAATATTGAACGTGTTTCACTTTAAGCAAAAGTTAATCATTGCTGCTACATAGTAACTAGCATTTCTCTTCTCTGTCTAAATACCCCACATCCCCACTCTCCTAATGAGCCGTAACTGAAATCCTACCCAAATCACCCAGAGAAAGAGGGATCTCATAACCAAGATGACTGATGTGAAAGTCATCTTAACTGCTTAGCTGCATTTACCCTAAGTTATAACTTACTACAGGGTAAACGCCTTCAGAAAAAAGGTCTGTTACTATGTCCAATTTAACAATACATCCTGCACCTTAGAAGTGAGTAGCTTGCTGCTGTCAGGCTGGAGAGAGCTTGCACGTATCCTTGCTGGGCTACAGAAAACCTTGTGGATAGCATTTTCAGTAATTTATGGGCTGCCAGGAATGAGAGTGCAAATGAACAGTGATTTGAAAGATATAAATTTTGGATTTAGGTATGGAAGTCCTTTTAGAGCTTTAGGTCTAATGACCAGCTCAAAAACTCTTATGTGAAACAATCACCTATACTGTAGTCCGTATAAAGTAAGAGTAATCGCTTTTATACACACATAGGCATAGCTTACCATTTCATCTGCTCCATAGAGCACATCCTGTTGAGTTGGACTGTCCTCAATAAACAGGACACATGACTGTAAAGAATGTTGAATACCTAAATTCCTCTGAATACTTTGGAGAAAAAATTTCCGATTGAATTTTAAGATGAAGCAGAAAATGCCCTATACCAATTCCTAAAAATCTATCTCTTCCTTACAGAATGACATATTTCTTCAGTCAATAAAACATCTCTGTTCTTGAAGGTGAAAGATACACAGGCTAAAAATGTAGGTTTCTTTGTAGAAGACTTTTCTTAAATAATGACATACAATTGTTAAAATCTGATGCACTTAAATCGCTCATACAATATTAGTGTCAAGCTGAAAGAGCAGGGACAAAACACATGCATGTCCCTCAAGGTGGTATTTAGCATCTTCTCTTTAGACACACTCACATCTGTCCAAAATGAGTATGGCTTTTCAATAGTATATGGTAATCACTATATAGCTATGTCGAGAAAGAAGTTTCAAGTCCAGAGGGTACATGTTGCAAGGATCAGAAACTTTTATTAGCTCACTTTCATTAGCTTAGAAGGATACGTTCTGCCCTTGATTTGAAGTTCAACTGTGAAAAGGGGTGACATAAGAAAGAAAAGATACATCATGTAACTAATAATTTTGAGGGAAGGAAAAATTGAGGCATCTAAGGATTCCCCATTGCATATGTAGCCCACTGTATCCAAGGTTGAGCAGGCACCTTACCACAACGAAGCTGATGGAACTACATCCCACTGACCATGCTGCCTTCCCGCCCCCGCCTCACCCCCCCTGGCCACCACCCCGAACACATTTTGGACAAAGTGGTCCTTTGCCTTCTGGAAATAACGGTTCCTCCTGCCCAACTAGGTTACTCACAACTAGTAAGCAGAGATAAATTTCCTGTCCAAAACAGATACAAAACCCCACTTATATCCTGAAAGAAACTCAAAATGCCACAAACTGTTCAATTTTGAAGGAGAAAAATGACCAACAGGTGTTACTTCCATTTATATAGTTCATACCAAGCTCATGTCAAGATCATTTTGTTAAGGCAGCAAATTGAAGATCAACAGTGTAACTCAGGTTGTTTGTATCCATGAGCAGCTTCAAGTTTTGCAAGGCAGTTACAATTAAAATATAATGGTATAATTCACGAACACTATTGCTCAATTTTTTCTGAAGCATTAGCAAAAGTCAAGGCATTAGATCAGACTGATGTACCATTACCTAAAGCTGGAACACCAAACTCAAGAATACTCTCCCTATATCTTGAGGTATGTTCATGACTGAACTCAAATTCCCTAATAATGTTCTCCTAAATGATATTTTGAAAACTATTCCAACTAATCGACCCATATTTGGGATATCTGTGGAATTTTGGGAGCCAAAAGCCTGAATGTTAAATGGACTTTTTTTTTTTTTTTAAGTCTACAAGTGAAAAATTGGTTCTGTTCAATGTTCATTATTGAACATTACTGTTCAATGAACATTATTATAAGGATATTATAAATCATTTGTTTCTGTATATGGTAAAACAAACTGTTCCATTAAATAGTCATACACTACTGAGTAAGGCAGAGCTGACACAGCTCCTCAGCACTCATTAGTAGAGTTCTGGCATTACTCCACATACTTACATGAATTAATTTATGGTTTTGGTTACTGTAAAATGATATCTAAATGGAGAAAATGTTGACTGTGCTCTCAGAAGTAGAATTTTTCCAGAAAGAAAAAAGTCAGAAATGCTCTGGAAAGATTCTACAAAACCCAGAAACTAGTCCATTCTTGAAAAAGTGAGGTGCTGTATATAACTTAGCCTACAGAAATGTGGTGATGGTCTCCTCCACTAACACTGCTGACATAGCTGGTACTTATTCTGTCCGTGCAGTTCACAAAAAACAAAACCTGAGTTGAAGAGGTTAATTACCATTAATGTACACAGACCTAGTTTCCAGTTTTCAGAGTAGAAAAAAGTCCATAAGTAGTAGGCAACCAATTTCAATAAAACCTAATCTTTCCTTATAGTCTAGAAGTTCCATGTTGGTACGCTCTAGTTTCACTGGCTGTTTGTTGTAGAGAGAAAACAAGACATCTGTTACAGTAACATGGGATCAAACAGTATACCATGAGTCAAATGGCTTAAATAACTAACAATTACAAAGAATAGTTGTTTTCCTTCTTTCTTAGACTTAGAACACTTAAAACCTTTCTTGCCTGTCTTCCTTTTCAAGTTCTGTGGCAAACGGTCAAAAAGCGATTAAACTCAAATACCGGTGACATTCAAGCACATGAAGCCACTTCTGACCAGAAAAAGAGGAATTCAAAGCAAAATAAAAGCAGGAACTTTCTAGAAATATCCATGTAGAAACCAGAGAGTCTCAAATCTAGAGAGCTCTGAGTCATCAGTTGGTCAGAGAGCTGCACACTTCAACTGGGTGTCTTAGTACAAATTCCACCCCGGTCTGACCATCTGAAATACACGTTGTTTGCAAAAATGTCAAATGACATGAGCTGAAATCTCCCACACTCCAAATTAGTATTCTGATTCAAAAACTGCTCTTCTGAAACACAATATTCTTATTCAGTTTGATCTAAAAGTTCATCTGAAATTTCTAGTAGGATACCTCTCACCAAGCCGTCTACTGAAATAATACATTCTGCAGTTTTGGCTTATTAGTCTTTTACAGTACTACTTGCTTGTGTTACAAAAGTCTGCAATACTGAACTCACACATGTTGGTTTACACACCTATGTTAATGGTGTGAAAAGACAAATCAAAATAACATAACAGACTAAAAGCACAGGAAACTTATATAAAAATCCATTTATAGAGTTCACCTTTCGGAGTAGCACTGAGTAGAAATATATTTTAAAAAAACCTGCTTAATATAAATTTCTACTTATGTTAGGAAATTCTTTCATAGTGTGTCTGTGATGAAAAATTGACATTAAAATAAGTATGTTGCTTTAATTGTCCATTTTAAGAAAGTGCCTCTAATAGTTAACTTCAGTGCTAGATAAGATAAAGGTTCTTTCACCACTCATTTAACTAATACTGAAGAACTTTATATTCTCCTCATCTAGGTCTGATGTTATAACCCCATTCTCCAGTAAATGCTGTCTGAAATAATTGTCACAGTTTATGATCTTATTATTCTCCTAGAGGGACTAATGAAATGAAAGATTCAGGCACCCTGGGGTTTAGGGAACAAAGATAATAAATAGGCCTTTCTGAACAGAGTGGAGTTACTTGTATCTTTCAACATCTGTTTTATAAAGCACACAGAGAAATTATTCTAGCTTAAGTATCTAAAGTTTTTGAAGGTCAAGTAGAAGGGGCAAAGGACTGATACACTGTAAGAAAATAAAGTAACCTTTAAAGACAAGGGAGGGGGTCAAAAAATCCCTAGAAGAGTCAGCCTGCCCTGCTGCTGCAGAGAAAGGATGTGCCCTCGAGTTTTTGCAGTGCGAGACCAGGGTGGAGCCCCAGTGGTTTCACGCCTCATTGGAAGCTGGCCTGCTCTGAACCTTGAATGTGGTTTGTGGGTCACATTGACCCTGAATGAGAACAAAGAGCTATCCTCCAGCTCTAGGACCAGGACCACCCCATGTTCATGCTGGTGTGGGAGAGATTCTATGCTACCTGCAGCTTTACAGTGCCACATAAAACTTGCAGGTAAGAGAAATTAATTAGAATTAATTTCTTAAGACAGAATGTATTGGTTTAGTTTTTTAGACTTTCAGATGTTTATGACTATCTAATAATGGCCATAAAACTAGAAAAATTGTGACAGTGAAAATTTTTTAGCAACTTTTCAAAATTATTTGGAACCTGTGTGGTTAGATTTCTGCTGTTCCCTATGCTTGCATTTTCTACGGTGGAGATGAACACATTTGGTACAAGACTAAAAAAAATATGATTTTTGGTGATGATAAAAAGGTTGCTCTTCTCTCCAAGCCTTTCCTGTATTTTTATACGCAGTGCTGTGGCCTGCCCATGTGTCCTCACCGCAGGTATTTCTCAAGGCTTCTGCATGCATGGCTGTTGGTCTTCTTCCTCCTCTTCCAGTTTTGAATAGATCCTGTTACCTCACAGATGGGAGTTGCCCCATATGCAAAACATTTATGAAGGCTTTGCATTTCATATTTTGAAGTTTGCTTACTAGTGTATGTTCATTTTCCTGTGTTTCTCTTGTGGCTTTTTTTAATTGATGCTGATTTTGTGTACACTGGTATGCTGGTCTATGTCACCACTGCCTATGATCAGATGAAAGGAAAGATTGTGATGTAGCATCCTGCTTCTGTAGTTGGAAAGGGCTGAGTGCTTCAACGCAATCAGTCTTCAAAACAAAAATTACCTTTTTTTAGTAGAAATCCCTGATTGGAAGCCACCAGGGTGAAGGGCTCTGGAGCAGAGGACCGCGACGGAGGACCTTCCCAAGAGCGGCAAAACCGCTGAGGCAAAAGCCCAGGGAGAAAGAGAGAGAGAGAGAGAGGGTGTCCCAGCTGCTCCCCCAACCCCACCCCCCCGAGCGGGAGGCGTCGAGCCCGTGACAAGTGGCAGCTCTGACTCAGCGTGGGCGGGGCCAAGCGTGATGGTGGCCAAACCCCCATATATACATAAGCAGCCCTCAGGGAGCGCGAGCGACCAGGAGCAGGAGCTCGGTGAACAGAGTGGGCAAACAGAGTGTGGCGCGTCAGTCAGAGTGGGGCGCGTCAGTCAGAGTGGGGCACGGCAGTTTGCACGGCAGTTCGTGTAGGCCGGGCGCTGAAGCTCTGCCAGCTCAAGAAACCCTCACCGGTGGTGATTGCCTGCCAAACCAGAGGAGGCCTCACGATGGTTTCCACTCGGCCAAAAGCCTTGAGGAATGTGGCCACCCCGACGGAGCTCCCCCGCAAACATGCCGCTGTGCAGGTCTCCGGCTGCAGGGAGTGCCTGAGTCTGGTGCTGGTACCGGAGGGCAGCAGGGATAACACTTGCGTGTGCTGCGACCAGGTGGATGATCTGATCTGCCTGGTGGCAGAGTTCAAAGAGGAAGCGGAGAGGCTGAGAAGTATCAGGGAATGTGAGAGGGAAATAGA
>NW_009622569.1:0-25983 GCF_000690535.1 Cariama cristata
TTTTTTTTAACTGTTTCGTTGTTATTGTTTTTGCCTGAGACAATGGTTATGCCAATATTTGGTGTGACAGCTGTAAATACAAATGGTACACTATTTTCACTTTCAGTATTTGTTAGTGTATGTTCAGACATAATATACACATATTGTTTAGTGTATGTACAGCAAAAAATAGTCACATCAAAAACATTAAAGTACACTGACTCATTCTAAAGCAGAGTAAAAAACCCCCAAATCTTCCCTGAAATATTTCCTGATAACATTTTTAAAAAACTTATTTTTAAAGGCTTTGTTACAGCTACTAAACTGTCTTATCATTTCAGTGACAGTCTGCTGCAGATTCTCCATAGGAACATATAAGACTTCACAATACTGGATGTGTTTTGCAAAGGTAGTGTATGCACTGCTGAATAATGAGATACTTAATATTCTGCAGAATGTCTAGCTTTTCAATTTATTTACACCCAGGTTACTTCACTGTAATGGACAAAGTTTTATTTTTAAATAACTTGGAAATAGAAATAAATTGGATGTTAGCTTATGCTTTAAAATCAGAGCCTATTAAAAAAGTTTTTGGTGGAACTGTAAGGTTATCCAGAGTGTCCACTGGAATGGGTAGGAGAGTGGCCATATGCTAATGCAGGAGGTGTGGGCATGTGGTGAGTGTAAACGTAGAAGTAATTACAGTTTTGTAGACACAAAAGTAAGTGACTTACAAGATTAGTTGCTTAGTGGTTACTGTACCAGGTGGACCCCAATTCATGTAACAAAATGAGGCAAAAACTAACTTAGTCTGAGAACTTAATATTTTTGTGGAGAGAACAGACTAGAAACTGAGTTCAGAGGCTGGAGACAAAAGAACCTCACTTGTCCTCTCTGTCTGCACTATCCTCTCCCCAAGTCTTTTCCATATAGTAATATAACACAACTGTGGTCACCACTTCCACCAAGAGTGGTAAGATCAGAGAATTAGATTGTTCATATACAAAAGAATTTGCAGAGTGTGAACTATGTATATGAAATGCAGTACACAAATAAAAAAGATGAACTAACAATTTTGAAACAGGTCTTCCATGTTCTCAGCCCACAGAAAGTGAAAAAAAAATGGTTATTTCTTTTTTCTTCTTCAAGAATGTTCCACCTCCTATGAGGGAAAATTCTGAATTTAATTATTTTAGAAGACCTTCCTGACAACATAAAATGTGTAGTATATGCCAAGTTTTAGGGAGCCTGTAAAATGTTACTGATTTTTTTCTTCTATGAGTTTAAACCTTGCAGAGAGACTAACAGTTGAAAATGCTGAACTCCTAAGAATTAAACATACTCATAATTACTTCTGGCTGTGATGTTAGAGAAAAAAAAATCATGCTACTTCGGTTGAGTTGCAAATCATATTCTTTTTCAGTTTTATGAAAAAAGTGGATAAGAAGAGAGGAATGTACATGGCATCCTTTAAAAGATTATGTTAAATGTTTATTAACAATGTTTTTGGTGTAAAGACTAGATTTTCTGTGGGAGCTGCTCAGTTTGAAAAACCAGCAGCACAGGAACACCTCTAAAATCCAATGAAGTAACCAAACAAAAGAAAAAAGCAAAGAAAAAGAGCAATGAAAAAGCGGCAAATGGATTTGTTGTCTAGAGACAAATCTGAACACAAACTGGTGCCATTTAAACAAATGTACTCCAATTGAACTGCAAGCTAGATCCATAAGAACAATTGAATGTTAAGTGAGATCCCTAAGAACACTAAAGAGATTTATTAGTAACTTGACCATGAATGTTGAATGAATTGATAATGATAAAGTCCTCAAATTCTCCTAGTAAATAGCTTCCAGATGTTCACTGTTCCCATTATTGTAGGGAATCCAAACACCCATGGACACATATGAGGACAGATTAGTATTCTTTCAAACCACTTTAAAGCAAACTACTTCATCCATAGTGTAGATACTGTTTTCTTCTAATATTTTTGTTCATATAAGGATCACTATATAGGGATATTTACGGGCCCGAAGACATAAGTATGTTCTCATTGTGTTTTAAATAAGACTAAATCTACCTTTTAAAAATCTCATAATGTACCTGTCTGCATTGCAGATACGCAACGTAATTTAAAAATCTGGAAAAGAGATATTGCTGGCTTTTGTGCAACACGGATTTCATAGATGTGAGAATGGAGAAGGATCTCAGAAGTGCTGGGTCTTGTTTGTACCCAATGTCCTTAGGAAAACTTGCTGTATTCATTACCATGAAGAACTTCCTTCTTCAAGTGGTAGATTTATATTTAGTAATTGATTAAGTCTGAGATTGCTTTTATGTAAATTTGGCCATCAAAAATGAAATGTCTTGTCTTAGCTTTCTGTGTAGACAGTGAAGAGACACACCCTTCCAGAGGGTGTTTCCGTCGATCGCAGAACAGCTATCAAAGGCAATGGTGATGAATTGCCTTTTGGGAGTTTGTAATTTGCCTTCAGAGGGTCTTAGCTTCAGGGTCTACAGAAGGAGCCTAAACAATTAGCTTAAGTTTGACACCTAACTAATCATTAGCATTATATGAAAGGAATCACTTCCTTAATTTATTATAAACATTACAGTGTGAAAGACCACTGATCCATCTGCTTGTCTCAGTAACTGCTCTCTGACAAGAGCTTACAAGATACTTGGCAGGAAGACACAAAAATCAGGCAGTGGACAGTTGAGGAACAATTTTTCTGTATGGAATATTTCAAGTTGGTTAATCAGACCTTGGTTTATGTCTTCAAGTAACTAGATGAACATGAATTCCTACCTTTAGATGTTAAGCATATTAATTTTCTATGAAGATAAAGAACATAAACCCTGAGAACAGAATTTCAGCATTTTGTTTAACTGTAGTTAAAGAACTGTGCTGCCTCTAAACAGGCAACTTCTACTGTTCTGACCTCTACCATAGCATAGCTCCTGGTGATGAATGAACTCTGTCGGGGCAGGTAATTCAATGTTGCATTCTGCCTTGGAAATACAATGTGACCACACTGCTCTGAAGGCAAATATTATTCCCTCAGAATACTCTGCTGCAAGTTATAGTTTGCGCATTCCAACCAGTCATGCAGTGAAAAGTTAAAGGGAACCTTGTACAGGAAATCAAGCATAATGGGTTATGTTTTGTGCTACACTGTACAATATTAAGCACTGGAAAATAAGACGTATATGATATGAAGAGAAATCCCATGTGCATTTGAATATTTCTTACACACGAAGGCTTTTCTATAGTAAATTAGAATGATGTAAAAGGAGGGCTGGACTATTCATAATGTGCAAACAAACTGTCATTTAAATTATTCTCTAAACATAGGTACTGTGGTTGCACCTAATCTATGATATAATTACATTAGTTTTATAACGGTTATAATATATATAACCTTGGTCAATGTTAAATAACTGTGAAAGGCGGTAACCTATGTACTGATGCATTACACTCCATTGAAATACAAAAGTATATTAACTACTTGGTTTATTTACCATTATTGTTAGGCCTATTATTAATTTAGGGTGACATTTATAATTAATAGTCTTAGACTTTGTACCTTGAAATAATGCATCACACTTCTCAAATAAATAATCTGTCTTTTTTGTATTTACAGAAATAAGCAAGTTGTAAACTGTTTTACAGAATAAAACAAGGGCTAATCTATGTTTTACTTTCAAGAAGTCCTTTGCATTACATTGCAGAGATCCATTTAAGAAATGGATGATCACACAACTCTTCAAACTTTGTATTTTCAGAGGTTCACAAGATGAGTACCCAATATTTTTTATTCTTTTCTGTTGCATTTATTTCCATTCAGGATTAAAACCATCAGGCTAGACTCTTCCACAGGAATCTTGCACAGAAGCTTCAAATTCATGTTTTTTAGACATTGCAGAGCTCACAAAACTTGGACTTTTGTTGACTTTAAGTATAAGGAAATGTGACAAGAAATAGTCAGGCCGACTTCCACCGAAGTGCCTAAATATGGCATTCTATTCTTATTTTAGACATCAATTTTGATTTTTTCTCTCCTTTTTCAGCAGTGTTGTCATAATCCCTAAAATGTACTTCTAGCCTCTATTTTTGAACAAACACTATCAAAGAATCTACTTCTAACCTTTACCAATCTCATATTGCATTGCAGGAATTGTTTATTGCCTTTGAATGCAATGAGTGGAAAATGCCAGGCTTACTTTGATAGAGACAGACGGTGACTGCGAACAGTGCCATCCATCCTACAATTCCATGTAGGTCTTTATGCAGAGTGTGACTTGAACTGCTGCTATTACTCATTTTGGGCATTGGAATACCTCATTGGTAACACTAAAGAAGAGGTAAAAAGCCAGCAATGAATTTCAAGTAGCATCTCTTGAAGAAATCCAAATATTGTAATGTGTCTTCCACCCTGCTCCTGCTAAACTGTTGTGGCTCTGAGTTGTCTCCAGTGCCCTACAATGTTTGCAGCTGAGATACAAAACATTCCTTCAACGGCTAAAATCCAGCTGGAATTGATAGTTTCGTTCCAGGGACGTCAATACCATTTTAACTCTTCTTAGCCAGAGGAAATGAAATGCATTGATCATATACCTAAAACATATCACTGAATACAAAAAGTAAATATCCTTGAAATAATAATTAATAAGGGAATTTTACACCATTCAGTTCTAAATAAGTTTTATGATGAAAAAACAGTTGATTTTTTTTTTTAAAAAATAAATTTATTATACTGGTTTATATGTGTATAAAATTAGTTAGACTCAAAAGACTGTACCTATATTGATAAATTTAACAGGTCCCTGTCTTGTAAAAAAAGACCTTGCCTTGAAAAAAGAAAAAATTACCACTAAAAATTTATAGTTGGTTTGAAATTGGGCCAAGCACAATTTTTAAATTAGAGAAGTGGTATTTTGTTAATTGGTATGATCACATTAAATATTTAAGATTATAATTAATTATTTTCTATACTCTTAATTGAAACATTACTACATACTTGGTTACTATTTAATTAGAAAACACATTAGTTATATATTAAGGTCTTCATTGTTTATATACTCAAGTCTCCTCTTTGAAGGGAATTCAGTGGTAAACAAGCCAAGGCTTAACAGAGCATTCTGGCATGAAGCTGCAACAACATCAGTGTTGTTGTGACTTACTTTGATTTGCATGGGCTAAGCACGGATCAGTGAACAACTTTATGGGAATTCAGACTGCCATATTCAGATGAGTCATAAGAACAGGCAGCTCTCACAATGTTCAGAATGCGTTGCGTATACTTGCTGAGACGCAGACAATGTGTAATCATACAGAAAGATGCTGTATGAGTAATTACCATGGAGCATCCTTAATGCATAATAGAGCTAAGGAACCAATTGGAAAAGAAACAAATTACCTGCCACTAATTTCTTCTGGTGTAGTCTAGTCCAGTTTTCTGAATATTTATTGAAAAATAATTAAGTGTATAATAGTAGCTTTTTCAGATACATTTGAAATATTTTGCCCTTCTGGAAGGTTATTAATTTTGGTAATTTCTCCTCCAACTATATATTGAATTCTTGTATAAAGGTGGAAATAAGTTTAATTAGTCTGGAACTAACAATATGCAAGAAAATCTCTTCACTAAAAATATGTTGAACTGAAAAAACCCCCAAACCAATGGAAAAGAAAAAACAACAAGCAAACAAACTGACCACACCCAAGCCCACAGAAACATCTTGGCAACATGCAGGCTTTATGAGGGGTACAATTTAGAAATATTCTAGCAGAAAAAAAGAAAAGAAGTTTAAATTTTTTGTCAGTCATAAAGGTATCACAGTAACAATTTTTTTTAATTATTATTATCTCAGGCATTCAATGTATGTCATGCTGAGGTTAACTTCGTACTCTACTTAAGTCAATGTAAAACTATGTAAGGGAAAAAGTTCTATTTTCTCAGTTCTATTTTTCAGTCTTTTTCATTTTTTACAATCTGTGTGTAGTACTTCATTTTTGTATTTTCATTCTTGTATTTTCTGATCTCTTTTCAAATACAACAAGGTATCAATCCTAGAGTAAACATGCTAGGATTCTTTCCCCTCTGAGATCCATCTAGTTCTACAAATATTTTTCTATGTGTTCGGGTCCCAGCATTTTTGTCATCTCTGCCAGGAGACAGGGGAGTAGGTGGAACTGGAAAACTTGTTAGCTAGACATTTCCCTGTTTCTTCCTATGACTGGGGAAGGATGATATATGAACTGATATTGCTATCATATGTGCACAAACTATGAAAGACTTCCCTTAAACACATGCCAGAAGAAGTTTCCAAAGTCATCCCCTAATGACACAAAAATACAGAGCTAGGAGGAAAAAGTAGCGAAGAAACAAACAGAAAATAAAAGTCATTTTACGTTTTAACTTGTACACTAAGTTCAAAACTGCTTCTGTATGTGAAATCCAGTTTTTGCGTAGAAGGTAAGAGGTATTTTGTCATTGGCTTCATTAAGATCAAGATTACACCTCTCAGTCCTGATTTAAAGGAAATTTTGAAGTTCAATTTGCATTATGTCTTCCACTGAAATGGAAATTCAGCTGAGTAGAATTTCCCTTAGATGTGGTTAACTAATTTATGCCAGGAATCAACACAATTCCAAAGAAATTGATACAATTTTATATAAGAAAAATTGTACTATGTAACTGGTAAACCTGGAACATAGATTCAAAGAACATGGTATCAAAAAGGATGCTGATGCTCAGCCTGTTTGAATTCCTGCACCTATCTCCACCAGAACAACTGGGCGTTGGCTCCTGGAACAGGTGTGATCCCATTCTCGTTGCCATGCCTGTGTCATTGATCACACCTGAGAACCTCATTGGTAGGGAAGCAGGCAGGTAGGAAGAGGAAGGTAAAAGTATTGTAGGAATAACATAAGGTCTTGGGCCAATTTTAATTTGCTGAAATTATACACTATGGTAGAAGTTCACCAAAGCTGCTACAAAGATCTATTTGACTGAAGAACAGTATTAACCTTTGTACCAAAATTGTAGCTAGCTAGTAAACCAACGATACTTCTATTAACTTCAAAGTCTGTCTATCCTACAAATTTACATCACACCAGCCACTCTGTTACAACATCCGTATGCATCCTTTTACTCCATGGCAAAGGTACAGTAGAACACCCATCAGCCAAAGGGAGTTAATTGCTGTACCTCATATTTGCTGTGAGAATATGAACCATAAAAGTGATTACTTTGCAGTAATACCTAGACTGATACAAATTCGCTACTTACCTTACTCACAGTGACTTTCTTTATGCCAGTTCCTGAGGAACTATGAATGGGCTTTCTCATATTTACATAACTATAAGCATTTATATTTTGATTTATTATGGAAATAATTCAACAGATTCTACATCAACTGCATTGGGAACCTGGAGTTAACTGAATTAAGAGTGAAATTCAACCACCACTGTGTATAAAGCAGTGAAAGTGATGGATATTAAATGTTATCAGGTACGTACTATTGTACTAGATAATATTTCTCCATCTTATTATGCAGTGGATTTAACCTGCCATTAGATACAACATCCTTCAAAAATATTCAGAAATAGATGAAAACTGATTCATTTAAAATCAAAACAATGCAAAACGTGGACAGAAATCGAAATACATCAATGTGAATTCCAATGACATAAATGTGCCAGGTGCTTTGGTCTCCCCTGGGATAACTTCTGTAACCACAGATGACTAGGATCCTAGCGAGCAGGTCTTTTCCTACCTGGAGCTCTATAGCTGTGTTTGTGATGTGAGTCGCTTTGCCTCTTCTTTAGCTGATTTAATAAAAGCCTGTAGAAAATAAAAATCTGACACTGAAATTGTCCCAAAAGACTCATGAAGACTGGATGTTTCATGACCAAAACTGTTTTTTATTCAAACTCCCAAGATCAAATATCAATATACAAACCTGTTTCACCACCTGAATCTAAATATTTCTCTACTTTACTGTAAATGTATATGAATTATGACATGAAAAATCATGTTTCAGAGCACTAATGTTTAAAATGTTATTTTAGTTTCAGTGACAATTTTTACAAAACCAATTTGAGACATTTTTTTGCCTCAAGATAAAATAGCACAACTCTACCTTTCTGAAATCAGTACAAATACAGAATAAGTGTCTTTACATGCCACAGTGTATGGTAATTATCATACCAGATACAAATGGCATCAATTTTATAAGTGAAAGGGATCACTAGAGACAACATGAGAAAATGCACTGTCCAGAATATGTCATGATAATGAGTATCCAGTCATTCAAAACCAATTTTTTGGGTGTAGAATATGGTTTCCACTGTGCAACTTCAAGGGCATATGTTAATTTTGAAGTTGTATTCAAAATGGTTTAATAATATCTAATTTTTTTTTCTTTCTTTGTAATCATCATTATTGAATCAAAAATATGTTATTTCATTCCTATTATCTCCTTGTATAGTCTTTGGGAGAGATGAAAAATGATATAGCCAACGAACTGGCAATAGGATGGCACCTGTCATATTGTGTATTATGGTAGGTATCACCAAAAAACATAGATTAGAAAACAAACATTCTTTAATCAGGTTTGTCTGATGCTGGTATAAGGCTGTGAACTGGATATCAGGTTTGCTGAATTACTTTTTGCCACCAAAAGGAAATACAATTTGGTGAAGAAGGCTGTGATATTCTTTAAGGTTATGTGATAGCAGACCTTGGGTGGGTGTCCCTGTCCTGAGGCCACCTCCACTGTCCCACTGAGGTGCACTGGGGTGCGTTTGAACCTTCCGTTTCACTAGTATTTCTGCTATGAGGTGGCAGAGAAGGAAGGGTGTAGAAAGGAATTTGTGTGAAAACTTGCCTTCCAGACCTCGGTCTGCGAGACTCCTCTGAATCAGATAGTCCAACATTTCTAGTCTTAATATTTAGAGCCAGGCATGGTGAGTTTGTTTAAGAAAAAAAAGCTGGCAGACTTTAAAAGATAACGCTGTTAATATTCAGTAATTTCAGTAAGACTAATTACAGAGAACTACATATATACAAACAAGATACAATACTAATCTGAATTTACAAAATAGATGACTGTGTCATATATAGAATCACAGAGGGAAAGAAGACAGAGGAATATTTACAGTCTAAGAGAGGGTAAGTTGTAAAAACCAAAAGCTATCTGCCAAATAAACTCTTCAGGGCTGTAAATATATGTCTTTGCCAAATTTACAGCTGTTCATAGAGGAAAAGCATGATGAGAAAATTCATCAGGAAACAAACTTTCCAGAGAGGAACACTAGTAGTCAGTAGATAATCTTGACACATAAATGTGCATATTATAGGTAGAAACTAAAGAATCTTAAGTTTTCAAATCAGAAGTCTGACACATGAAATAATTTTTGTATCACATTTTTAATACTTAGTTATAGTTAGGTCCTTTTTAGCCGTCCGGGCCACTCTAAGTAACCTCAGTGGCCGTCAGTTATGGTAAGATCTCGAGTTGAATTTCAGTGCAGGTAACAAAACGATCTTTGTCAAGGACATAGGGATCTAGATTGCCATTTGTTTTCTTACAAAGCCATAAAAAGCAGAATATAGCAATATTCCAAGGAAAGTGGTATCTCTGTTACCCCGATTCTCGGTACTAACAGATGCTTCATATAATTTATGATGACAGAAGATTATTAGCTCCATCTTTTATATTATTTCTTGGTAAAGGGGTTGCTCCCACTTATAAATGAAGCAATTTTAGGGTGTTCTTGTTTATTCATTTTACATTCTATTTTGGTAATTTAAAATAACTTTGCTATTGCATTTACTAGACAGTAACGCCTCTTTGCACTTGACAACAGGGCTTACTGTAAATGAGAATCATACAGGGTGTAAGGGTAGCACAAAGTGTTGAAATACTACATAGGATGAACGCAGTATAAGATATTAAATTGTTGAAACACTACATAGGATGAACGCAGTATAAGATATGCTCTAGAAATACTAAGAAGTCAGAGTGAAACTTAGCTTTAGTTAAAAAAAAGTTTAATACTCTGTTCCACTAAATTGGAAGAATGTTTAGTTAATTTGTATTTGCTGACCTTTTTGTTACCCTGGATTTAATCCTCTTCAATTATTCACATCTGAACTTCTTCAATATTTCTTAAATCAAGTGCCATCATTTTACTGCAGATCAGTTCGAAGTCCGAATAACTTCTTAAGGTTGCTCTGTCAGACTTTTATGTATCAGTGTACATGTTTGTAGCATTCATTATTGTTTATAGCATCATCTAAAATGCTTCAGACTGTAATGATCTTATTTTTCATTTTATGCTTTCCATTCTGTACCAAACTGCAGCATCTTCTAAAATGCTTCAGACTGCAATGATTTTATTTTTTATTTTATGCTTTCCATTCTGTACCAAACTGAAACTTCCTCTCTTCTCCTTATTTTTATTACACAGTGGAACCTTCTTAGTGTTTGCAGGGGGAAGATAGTTCTGGAAAAGATATATCTGTCACTTGACTGTTGTAATACACCAGTACCCAAAAGGAGGTCTTTGAACTTTTAAGAATGTTGTACTTGACCACTTTCATGCTGTAGAATTCCAGAATGTCACGTATTCATCAGGAAGTATAAATAATGATGCCTACTGAGACTGAAGCATTGACAAGAAGTTGAGCAGTTGAGTTTCTACAGCTCCTATTGACATCACAAACATCATAAGCATCTCCTTCATTCAATGGAAAGGAACAATAGAGAACAAAAGAAAAGGAAGTAGCATTGTGGTCTGCCAGAAATACCGGCATTGTATATCCTATACCTGCATAAGCCTCCAGAGTCCACTAACCAAACTGCACCTGAACGAATACAGTTTACACAGATGCAGAGAGGAAAGTCTAGTAGCGACTAGCAGTGATTCTGTGACAGAAAAAATCCTGCCTATATGCTGCACCACAAAAAGAATTTTAAGGGATTCTAGAGTACAAGAGTTAGAGACATCCAATGAAGCTGTCAAGTGGCAGGATTTAAAAAAAAAAAAAAAAAGAAAAAAGAAAACGATACGCAGATAAATGTTTGTGCATCCACATGGGCAGTTTGAATCACCTGCTGTTCTGCTCCTGGATCTTGTTAGTCCATTGTCCATACCCTATATACGCTAGACTGCTCCTGGCACAGACAAAATGGTCTCTCCCCAAGCAGTCTTTGGCAGTGGTTTGGTAATTAGGTTGGTTTATTGACCAGTTCAGTAAGTAGCAGGGACATGTTTGTACCATTTCTGTTTCTTTTCTCTGCATCAGTGATATTCCAGCAAACCTTACATTCCACACCTCTTTATGGGTTTCAGTTCTATCTGTACCTATATTTTTCTCGTCCTATCACAGTACAAATAAGTTTCCTGGCATTATTTGTTATTAATAAATTTTTTTAATAATGTGCCCAAGATTAATTAAAAAAAAAAAAAGAAAATTGTTACATGTTGCAGACCCAAAGTAGTATAAGATAAAATAGGAGAATCCTTGGCAATTGATGCCATGCGCTTCCAGCTATTTCAGTTTATGAAAGGAGGACTACTCATATGTCCAAGAATCTCTCTAGTCATATTCAGAAATGTGTATAGAGTTTGTTTGTTTTGTTTGTCTGCTTTGGGTTTGGTGGGTTTTTTTTCTGAAGGGGTTCAGCACAGCCCCATGAGATGCCATATGAAATGAGAAAAAGACCCTAAAAGTGATCTACATCAAAAGACACAGAACTGATGGGATCACACAACATGCATGAAGAAAAACAGTAATGTATGTGTGCTGGAGAGGCCAAGCAGGACTAAGAGAAAGGGTTGAGCTCTGCAGAGCAGTCACTCACACTCAGAAATTCATAATTTTTAAATTATGGCTCAATTTTAATCTCTGCGTTTTAGCATTTTCACCACCCTGTTCAGGAGTTAGCTCAGGCCAAAGACCATTCCAAATAAACAGCATAGGTGTGGCCACTCTGTTTTGGAGAGTAAGAGAGTTGTGTTGTACAGACTCAACCTTTGCCATGACAGTTGGCCAGAGGACCGGGGAAGGATCCCTGAATAGTTTAATTTACTGGTGAAGTCTCATTGCTACCAGTGAGGTGATTGACTGATTCTGAGAACTCTACTTTTGTGGTAGTTTGCATATGGAGAACTGTAAATTTTTTTATCCCACTGAGGCCATAGCTGCTCCAATTTAGTAGAACGTCTATAAAGTTGCTACTCCAAGGCCTGAGAAGAGCAAAAGAAACACACTATTTTTAGGATAACACAGATTTCCAACAGCATCATCTTTGGAAATTCATACTGTGCTGCTAATACCTAACAATCCACAGGACTTTCAGATTACTTCATCACAGGTGAAGACTATATAGACTTTTTATATCTCGGTCATATGCAGGTGATCAGTATTTAAAAGGAAGAAAGGTAATGTTATTAGGCTTCTGGTATTACAGAGTAAATAAATACAGAGCAAAAAGTAAGTACAGAGTGAAATTTCTTTCTATAAGTCTCTTTCTTGTCATAAAACTACTACATTTAACAGGCCCTCTTTAAAGGCAGCTTACTGTATTTCATAATTCAACTTGTAATATTCTCTGGCAGAAGCAGACACATTATAGATCACATTTCTGTGAATGTTTAAGGGTTTGGTTTTGTTGATTTTTTTTTTTGGTTAAAAAATTTCTCTTTATATAAATGGCCCATAGTAAGAAAAATAAATAAAGCCCTGTAACTTCTGTAGCAGCGACATATGAAATTCACTTGAACTTTCTTTTCTTCAGTAAGTGATTTATTCTTTCCAGTTACTGTTAATTTGATACATTTGGTTAAACTTAAACAGCAAAGAATAAAATATATTTACTGCAAGTTCTGACCCTTGTTTTTCACACTGCCTTGACAGATCAGAAGCAGGAAAAGATACCTGGAAAACAGGCTGCCAAACTACAAACTGTCTCAAAACTTTCCCATAGCATACCTGGGAATCTAAGGAAATTTGGTCTTCTGAAAGTGCAGAGGAGGTTGCACTACCACAAGCAAGAAAAAGAAAACTCTGGGGAAGAACACAGGAAGGACTGGAGATATGATGCTATGAGTAACAAGATGACAGTGATACATACAGATTATTGATTTATTTTTTCTTAGCACTAATTAATTTTTAATCTTGGAAGGAAATAGTCGGCTGTAGTTGTTTCTCTAATGTTTCTTTCTGATGAAAAACCACAGAATCTCTTCTCTTTCTTAATATCTCTAACCATAATCAGTTATAAAGCTAAGCTAGTCCCTGAATGTGAGGATTTTTGTTTGGGCTAAGATTCCTGATGTAAAAAATTTGTTCTGCAGACCAGCTTGGTTCAAGTTCCATGTTTCAATGTACATAAAAAGCATTTTATGATGAATATACTCAGATGCTGGTTTACTGATTGAATCTTTGACAGCCAAGTGACTTGTAACCTTCTGACATCTATAAAAACTCATCAGTATTTTTCAGCATATCTTGAAGGAATTGAGACATTGATTGCTAAAAGTAAAATGATCTTAAGCTAAGCAGTTTTGAACAAAGATTTCAAAAATAACAATTACCTTTAAAATACTTATTTTTTGTTGGCATGTAATACGGTCAGGAGCAGAAAATATAGTCATACCCAAATTAAAATCCACTGTTCATTAATTATCCAAAACCTCTTAGATTGCTTAAATCATAGTAAGTTTTCAAGTCCATTTGAGACCTTGTGCATTTTACTTTTACTATGATGGTTATTCAAAATAAAAGAGAAACTTTTTTTTTTTTTCTTCTGTAGAATTTAATTCTTTTGTAAAAAGAGAAAATGATCTCGAGGAAGTCTTTACATCTGACACATACAGCAATACGCATATGCTTTTCCCATCACTGGAAAGTGAGAGAATAATACTAGTAATAGAAAAATGGCCAACAGGAGGGCATTATTTTATATAATGGAATTTTCCCCATCTTTCTTTGCCAGATAACTTTAGATTTGGTTTCAGCTATCAATCAAATTCTGTCTCTAAGGTTATAAAACAACTGTCAGACAAGTAATTCAATGGATTTTAATGGTTTTATTGTGAAGATTTCATCCTATAAACATCTTTCTACATACTTGCAGAAGGGGAACCTGTGGTTAAAACATTTCAACAACATTCAGGAGGAGCCCTAGGGATTCAGCACTCAACATTGCTACAACCATCTGTGTGAACCTTGGGAAGTCATGTACGTCTGGACAAATTCTCAAATGTATTCTTTGCTTTCATTTTGTAAACCAAGCTTCTCAGACATATGAAGGTGAGCATGTTCTTAAGTGCTTCGCTACTTCATAGCTGTCTCTGTCTGTGATTCAGATCCTCAACTGCAAGAGAGAAGTAACAATACTTATTATACCTGCAAGAATAAGTCTGTTAAAACTTGTTCCGTTACTTCAGTGATAGACCACTTAGATAATGGGAGAGGACACAAAGTGGACAAAAAGTGCCAGAATAGTGGCTCTTTTCAATGGGTCTTGTCAGATTCTCAATATGGATTAAGGTCTTGGTGATGGATTCCTAGAAACCTTGCAGTTCCTAATGTGACTAAAAGATTTAGGATGTCAAATCCCTTTACCATTTAACGGGTCCAAATTCTTCCTGCTCAGGGCAGCAGAGTGGTGGAGATTCCCTGAATGTGTACATACAGAAGGCTATGTGATTTTTACCAATTCTGAAACAAAGAACAGATCTTTCTCAATGAAAACTGTGAGGAACTCCATCTATATTCAGCAGTATGGGGGACACTACAGTGTTCATCAGTTTTGTTGGTTTTGTGGTTGTGCTTTTCTGTTCCAGGCGATCCATTGCCTTTTACTTCAGCGTTTGCTTTGAATTCATTTTTAGAGGAGTGGAGTATTGTTACCATCTTGAATTCTATTTTATTCTGGGTCTAATATACGGTGGGTGCAAAATTAGCATTTTCGTTAGTTTGTTTTTCTTCCTTCAAGTGTTTGCCAGCAGAATGAAGGGCTCAGGTGTATTGCAATTCATATACATCCCAGGCATGTATGCATTACGCATCTAGAAGTTGGTTACTGTTGGGCGCATGCTCTGCGTATTTAGGTCAAGGAGATTTGGAAGTTAAATTAGAAAGAAAAGAAATAGGATGTGAAAATCAGATATGCTATGTTTTTGATACAAAGTTCATATCATTGTTCTAGTAAATTTATTTCCTATATATGTTATGCAGAATTTCTAACACAAAAATCCAAGACCTAACTATAGCCATCTGGGCCAAAAAGCCTATTAAATATGAGTATATGATGGACCTGGGAGAAAATTACTTTGGGGAGTTTTTCAATTGTATATTCCTCTCATAGAAAACACAGCACATTTGTGTTTTTCTCTGAAATCTGACAGATACATTTATTTATTGTGAATGATGCTTTTAAAATTGCAAGCTAGATTGCTCAGTATTATAGGGAATGGCATTGTATAGAGCAGTCAAGCATAAAGAAAACAAATATAATGAAAATAAAAATGCTAGCCAATGCTGCTTTGCACATCTCCCCTAAAGAGGACAAATAGTTTTTAGAACACTAGAGGACTTTGCAGGGCCAACTAAACAGAGTAATCTTGACAACACAATTCCTTTACTTTTCATAGACTTAAAACCATGAGGTCTGTTCCTCTGTAAGTCTACTGTGTTCTTATTTACCTATATTGATCCAAAACTTTTTCAATTTTAGTGCTAGAATCCTTTCAGCTATGACTTCAAATTGACTCACCACTGCCAGTATTAACAGTTGACTAGGTTGCTATATTTCATCTAAACACACTTTATCACATTTT
This sequence comes from Cariama cristata, assembly GCF_000690535.1. Taxonomy (NCBI): domain Eukaryota; kingdom Metazoa; phylum Chordata; class Aves; order Cariamiformes; family Cariamidae; genus Cariama; species Cariama cristata. Next base: position 15,839 of record NW_009622569.1, read on the forward strand.
TCTATTGCCTATATGACAGAAACTCCAAGAGCTTACTGCAGCAGTGCTGCTATGGACTGATTCTATCAAGTACTAGGCATCCCTTGGAAGGGTGCTCAGCATGAATGACATTCGGCATCTGTCAGAATCGGGTTCTTTGTCCTTAAAGTAGTAGCATTTCAGCAGAATTAAGGCATATTGTCCTATAGCTATGATATTGCTCCATAAAAGAAATTTTGGAAAAGTGTATTTCACACTTGAAATGACAATAGTGTTAACGACCTCCACATCATTATTCATTGCATCTATTTGCACTGAAATGATATGCTGTACGCTGTGTTTGGATTAGTGTAACCCTCTATAGCTGCTAATGTACCTTATAGGAGGATCAACTATTTTTTGACTGCTTTTACTGCAATTTAGAAAGAAAGCAATAAAATGATCTTCTAAGGCAGTTTTGTGCTATTGTTGAGCAGAAAGGGAAAATCACAGAATCGATTTGGTTGGAAGAGACCTTTGGGATCATTGAGTCCAACCTTTACCCTAACACCACCATGTGGAAAAGAAATGCTAAAGGCAAACATGTCAAAGTATTGTTTGTCCATAAACCCAAAATGGAAGGTAAGGAAAGACAGGTATTTTTAAATACTATGCTTAAGGTGCAGAAAAAGCTGAAAAGAAGGAAGGTTGTGATCCATAAGAAGAACTTACACTTCTGTACTATTCACCACCATATCTGCTGATTTTATTTAGCCTTGATCACAAGGTTGTGGTACTGGCAACAGGACTATTATAAATTTTAAATGGCAAATTTTCTGTATTGTAGCAGAAACTTGAATTTCTTATTAGGACCGTGTTCAGTTTCACAGGGGATTTTGGGCGTACAGATAATTTAGTATCAAGCTCCACATGAGAATACCTGCATACAGTCAACCTTCACATCCTGTAATCTACTTCAAGTGCTATAGAATTTTTCCAAAGTATGAACAGAAATTTCTTCCCGTCCCAGCGATGCTGCCCACAAGGAATTCTCAGATCACTTCCTAGAAGGTTTATTTGACTATTGATGCCAAAGGTTCCTTCACAGATTATGGACCATTCACAGAAAATGAATTTTTAGTTGCTGAAGAAATCTGAATAGCCAGATCAAACCTGGATCCATACATGCTCTTGTTGGCAAAATGTGTCTGCAGCGATCTGGATCCACAGTTAATACCTCCTTCTCCCTATTATGTAGCATGTGATAATCTACTACGGCAAATCATTGCTCAGTGTGGCCAGCCGAATTGCTCCTGTGATTTGCAGTGTCTAACCCATATTGTGCAAGACTGAAAAGAAAACCAAAATACATCCAAAACAGATTGTCAACTGCTACTGATATCTGTCATGGGTTTTTTTTTGTTTTGTTTTGTTTTAATTATCTTTACTAAATTTTACAACTTAATTTTACACAGACATACTTCTGATCACAGGATGAGGTCTCTTCTACACGGCAACGGCTATTGTATAAAAATGTACAAGCATAGTATGTTACACCTCAACCAAAATATATAACTGTGCTTCACACAGGAGGAAACAGAGGAACTTTCCTATGCGGATTTAGATGTAGATATTTGGAAACTCATATTGGGCAACTCTTGCTGTGCTCCTGGAACAGCAGTACATAGGCTTTTCTCAGTGCATTAGCCACACTTCTAACATACATAAGACAATTTTTTCAAAGGTTCAGTGTGACAGTACTCCGTATGCTAAACTGTCTCCCCTCTTCCATTTGCATCAAGTTCAATGTTACACTTTTAATCTTCAAAGCTCTGTTAGTATGGCCTTAGGCTACTTCAGTGATTGCCTGCCACAGAATGATGTGACTTTTCCAGGCAGTGGTTTAGGAAATATGGAATTTTAAAGTGCGAGAATGAGTCTTGGCAGAGTAGAAACTGAATTCAGAATTTTCTTTGTGTACCTGGAACTCATTTAAAGAAGAAATGAAAATGACCTCTATAGTGTCCAGAACTAAATGCTGAGGCTTAAATCTTTACTCTCTCCTTTTCAAAATCTATATCTTATTTGGGCAGGAATTTTTCTAGAACGTTCCAGCAGCATATTGCTGTAGGAAATGTTTTGGGAGTTTGTTTGTTTGTTTATTTTCTGAATTTAACTAAGATTTACTGTCTCTTTTAAATTTGTATCACTTTTCAAATACATAGGCACAGGAGAGCTTCACACAGGAATTGAAATTATGGAATTCAGTTCTCTTATTGATAAAGCTGAGAAGGATTTCTAGGACTGCTTATCTCTACAGATTTAGTCTTGACAGAATAATTTAAAAAAAAAAAACAACAAACCAAAACTAAAGATAATGTTATCATTAAAGAAAACTGGGTGGATCACATGTATAATATAGATTATCATTGTAAGGGCAACAGTATTAAACTGTGGTTCATATAAGCTATTCTAAGTAATCATATTAAATACATTTGAATCTTTGAAATCCTTGCTCAATAATTTGTGTTAAGGCTGAAGATACTAATGACTATTTAAGGATGATTTGGCTAGAAAATTAAAATTGGCTTATATCATATATTCCATATTTTTTCAGAAAACAGGTAATATTAACATAGTTTTAACACCCCTGAAAGAGGTTATAGTAGATATCTGATATAAAATTAAAATATTATTTACAGAAGTTTTAAGTTACACTGGGAGAAATAAGCTGAACAAGACGTGGTGCAATTGATGTGGGGATAATTCTCATAAAAACATAACAAAAGGTGAATACCACAGAATTTATGTATGATACGATTGTCTACTAAATGACCTCCAGTTTTCTGTAAGATTCAGTGGAAGAAGTAAAGAGTGGACTCAATGAGTGGACTCAATCATTGGAAATACTATTTTAAGACTCCACTACAGCAAAGATCGCACAGACATTTTGCACTGTTACGCTGCTTATTCCACCAGGATTAGAAGTAACCTAAACCTTCGCTTCAGCCTCTGGGTTTAAATAAGGCCTTACTGAGTATCTAAAATTTGGCTACTTAGTTATCCAGTCTACAAGTAGCATCTGGCAATACTAATACCTCCATGACTTCGAGAGGTATCATACAGACTTCAACAGGCAGTCAGTTAAGGCGTTGAGGACAGGAGGTCATTCTGTAGGTGGTGTATTACGTCAGGTGGGTCCTTGTACAAGTCAGTGCTGGCGGGTTTGGGGTAGCCAAAATTAGATCACAAAAAAGGTCATAACTGTCTTTCCCAGCAATATACCTCCAAGGGCATAATGATGATCATTTGCAGTCACACAGCTAGCTTTATTTGGTGTTTACGTGGCACAAAAAAGAACAGCTAACATAAAAATCATTTCCTCAGAAAATATTGAACAGGGAAAATGATTTCAAGGTAATGAATGAATACTGTGGTGTTAATCTATGCTCTTTTTTACCACTAATTAGCCATGTGATTAAAGAAATTAGAGTTAATTAAAGGTAAAATGTTTCTCCTGTAAATTTTTGTGCATCTGATAGTGTGAGATATGCCACTCAGAGACTGTTTCACCCACAAAGCCTGCACGTTTATAGCCTATGTATAACATTTATAATCATCGGTCTAGTATGTTTGGATATTACTAAACATAACTTACGGGAAGATCTACTTTTAGTTGAATAAATGTCCGTTGGTTTTGTAAGCTGCCTGTTTCTAAATTCTGACTTGGGCTGATGAATGCCAGGGCAGTTATTCCTGAAACCAGCACTACAGCTATGACTGCAATGAACAAGGTAAGTCTTCTGTTTCCATCACCATAAGTTTGTCTGATCAGAGCAGCACTGAGTCAGATCACACAGGCTGGTATTAAAGTCATTCTTTCTGACCACTTAGCTGGTGTTGAATGAATCTAGGGAAGGTGAGAATGGGATGTGATTAATTTTTTTTTTTAATAACGTAGGTAACAACAAAATAGGTGAAATCTGTTAACGGAATTATTTAGCTTGCATGTATTAAACTAATACATGAGTCCCTGGGTAAAGTCAGTGTGTATATTTTTGTGGTGTATTTTGTCTTTTTTCACTGCTCCATAGACTTTCTGGTAAAGAAGGTTAAGAAAATAGAATGACTGCCTTGGGTCAAGTTAAGCATTATAAAAAAGCAAAAAGCTCAACCCCCCACGCCCTGTACACCAAAGATTTCTGTTTTCAGGTGGTTCTACTCTCTATTCATACACATGGAAACATGTGAACGCATACTTGGAGAAGACAAATTTTTCTTTACTGTGACCCATATCATCCACAGAAATAAGAAAAAAGAAAAAGATTTTTAAAAAGCAAAAGGAAATAGTCTGATTCGGTCATTTAGTACATCTTCTTGTTACCAAAGATCAGCCGTGCAGTATTTCTAGAGGGACTTGTGTGGCAACATCTGGGTTCAAAATTTAGGAACCATTAACATGCTGATGTGTCTAGAAATCTCACAAAATTAGACAAAATGGTGTGGTATTCAATAAAACAATCTTGCCTGCCTGTAAGCAGTGAATTAACTGGTTTAAGAAAGAACTATCAAAGGCAAAAAAAAGAAGACAACTGAAAACAGGAAAATGCACAGGATGATATTCAATAGTTAAAACTCTTTTCCCCAAATGTATTCATAACTATTAAAATTCCTTGTCTCTGATTTATTGGTAAAATTACTTATGCCACCTAGTTGATTTCTGCCTCTTATGCCTACGTTCTCTTAGTGTTTTGGATTGCTAACTCAGATTTTTTTATTTTTTTTTAAGTTTTTCATTGTAGTAAGACCTCATCATGCTGCAACTGCCTCATTAATGTGTTTCGTGGTCATACTTCTTCATTCCAAGGTACAGTTTTCAGTTATTGATATTCTACAACAAATATTTTATAGAAGTTAGTCATATGCAGCAAGAAGTTTCATTTTTTTAAAATTCTAAATAAATATGCATGGGATATTCCAGGTCAGTTTGATCAACATAAATACTGTTACTAAGTTTTAAAAGGTTTTAATTTTTTGTTATTAAAACAAATGAAAATAAACCAAAACCACTTGCATATCAAATCATAACAAATACATATTAATAGATCATAATACATAAAGCACAAAGTTGTCAGTATGTCACACTTCATGGTATTCTTCCAGTTCCTTTTAAGCAAATATTCAACGAATATTCACTTTTCTGTGGAAGAATGATCCAAGTATTGATGCAAATCAAACTCATCCCGGGCTGAATTAGCAAAAACCTATCTATCAGGGCAAGGAAAGTGATTTAACCCGTCTATTCCATATCTTTGGGGCCTTATCTGGAGTGTTACATCCAGTTTGGTGTTTCCCAAAGCTAAAGACTTAATCGACAAACTGGAGGGAGTGCAGTGGAGGGCCACCAAGATAACTGAGGGACTAGTGCACAGGATCTGCGGACAGGTTGAGGCAGTGTTTTTTGTTTAGTCTAGAAAACACTCAAGGAGAATAACACTGCAGTTATCTACTGTCTAAAGGAGATGTTACGCAGAAGAAAGGCTCCTATTCAGGCATAACAAAAGGACACATTTCAGCAACAGAAATTCTAACTGACTATGAAGAAAAAACAATTGCAAAAATAGTGGCTAAGCCCTGCAGCAAGTTGCCAAGAGGTTACAGAGTCTTTAGTCTTGGAGTTATTTAAACTTGTCTAGACACAGACCTGAGCAATCTGATGGGACTTTGAAATGATCACTACTTTGGGGAGGAGATTGGACTAGATGACTTATAAATTTCCCTTCAAACTGAAATTGTGCTGTATTTCTAGAAGGCCATTTATTCTTTGATTTAGGGTCTGCTTGTGTAAATACTTGTGATACAGGAGTTCCCAAAGAAAGCACTGGTATTGGTCTTACACTGTGAAAGGAAAGGATGCCAGGTATAATATTTTTGATCATTTACTCCTCCAAGACTGAAACACAGATTATATCAAATGCTATGTTTATGAATATAACCAAACTCCTTGACGCTAATTTCTATTTCACTTGGAGCATGGGAGGGTACTTTTATTGTTTTTATGAATCAAGCCCCTCATTGGCTATCCGCTAGCAACACAGAGAAGTTAAAATATTTCCTGAAAGATGTTTCATGCCTCAGTGTGTTTGGATAAAGATAGGGCCCATGTTCATTCATTCCCAAATTCCATTGTTTCCCTTAGGACAATTTTTTTCCCTGACAAAAATTTCTATTTGCTGTACTGTACTTAAAAACTCGCAACTGGGATGTCTTTTTCCACCACAGAAGAAACACATCAGTGTCAGATATTCCCTGTACATTCAGGATTTTTAGCTATTCATGGTTGTCATGGCTGGCTAATACAGAAGGTCAGATGTGAATTTAAACTGAGCAAATTAAGTGAATAGATTTATTTAAAATGTACTGGACTTGACTGGATATACTCTGTCTTGTCTCTGGTATTTTGGATGTGACCCTATATATAGCCTTTCTTTTGTGAAACACCAGAGTTTGATAAACGGACAATTTAAAAAGCATAAGTAATATCCTGTCCTGCCTGCTATGAACACCACAATTAACCTGATTCATGGGACGAGTGTCATGAAATACATTGTTTGACAAGCACCCTAATTACTTATACTAACAGCAAGTCTGAAGACTGCAGTTGAAACAAATCTGAACACCATGAATCATAAAGTTTGCTGTAGTTTTCTTCACAGAATTTGCCATTCTTTAGGGGATAAAGAATTTTGTGGAAAACTCATCTGTTTCTCTTTTTTTTTTTTTTTAAGCCTCAAATCTAATAAAATTTGAGCTGAATTTGAGATTATATATTTATACAAACCTGGAAAGTATAACTTTGGATTTCAGATATGATACTGAGACAGATGTCTCAGAAATGAGAAAAGAGTCAAGGTGAATTTTTTTTTTTTTAATACAGTTTCTAATCTTCAGCTGTTTACAAAACTGATTGCTATAGACATTTAATTTTCTTTGTAGGTCATTAAAGTCAATACAGTACTAATTTTTCAATGTCATAATAATCAGAGACTTGGTGTTGTTTATGCTGCAGCCTCTTCCCATTATTTTTGTTCCCTAACGCTTTCTAGGCTAAAGAATTTTGTAGTGCTGAAATAAGAGGTAGTAAGAAAAGTAGCAGAGACACCAAACATTTATTTGTCCTTTTCAAAAGGAATTTCATCATCATAGTTATTTGAAAGATTGTCCTCTCCAACTTCTCTAGTGCTATACAGTTTTAAAACATTGTCTCAACTGGGGGCTGACTTCTGAGTAAGTAGTAGAATTCTTGAACTTTTAGCTATTCAATGACTCATGGGAACAATTTTGTGGTTTCTGTTTTTTTCTTAGTTTGCCAATATCTTTACCATTAAGACAAACAAAAAAAGTTAATAGCTGAACTTAGTCTCCATGAATGAGTCTAAATTGACCCTCAGAATACACTATAGTCAATTAGGACTATTTATTATTTATGTTACAGTGTACCTAAAATATGATAGAAAGGCAATTTACTAACTTTTAAAGAAGAGTCACTTTTTTTTTAAAATCCCAGCAGATTTCTGAGTAAGAAATAAATCACAGTCCTAAAGCTTGAGTTTGAGTGAAAGGATTGCAATAAGATATGTTCTGTGACGACATTAAATAATTTATTCTGAAAAAAAAATTTACCCTTTCTGTATTTGTTATTGTAATCAGACACAATTACGTTCAAATTATCTAATTATTGGAATTTATTGAATGGCAGCACTTATCTTCAGAGTTAGGGTTATATATTGATAGACTGAGAGTAGCTAAAATAATAAATATAGAATACATTACCTATAAGGAAAGAATTGAAATTTTTTATCTGTGTAACAGTGTAGGTAGGAGGGGAAAAAAAGGAAAGAAGAATCTATGAATGTGTGAAACAGGCACAAATCAAGCCTGGAGAGTAATTGGTTAGAGTGGAATTTAGAGGTTATTTTAAAAAATACTCAGATGAAACTAAGAGAGGAAAAAATCAGTTGAATATTAGCAAAAACTTCCTGAAGATAAACTCAAGAAGATGAACAATCATTTCTCAGCTGAAGTGAAGAAACTGAAGCTTTACTCTTCAGATGATTTTGATGTATATGGATAGAAATATTTCAAGATTTATTACAATAAGCAGGAGCTTAAAAAGAAATTAAAAAGAAAAAATAATTTTAAAAGCACCAGATTTTCAGGAGCAAATATACCAATGTTTATACATCCAACTAATTCTAATTCAAGGTATACTGAAGTTTAGATGTTTATCCTGAATATGGTTCAGAGTACTGGAGGCTAAATTAAGACCCTGTGATAAACCCAACATGTTTTGTATTTCTTTCTTACATAGTTCTGTGAAAAATTTTCTGTCTGAAAATGTATCGTTAGTATCAGAGAGCGTATTTGATCCCCTTAGTTTTAATGTATTTGTTCTTACAATTGAGCTTTTCTCTGTAAAAGAAAGGGTTTTTATTATTATTATTTTCACTTTATAGCTAGAGAACTGAGTCACAGAGAAACTAGTATGCTGTCCACGGTAGAGACAAAAGCTGTAGAAGTGGAAACTGCAACAGATATCTTACAACCTAGGTTAGTGTTCCACTAACTACTGGAGACCATCTACCTTTTCCTGTCTCATTGTTATAAAAAATTGATTTTGTTCAGTTTAATTGGTAACTCATTCTCTTCTGTTGTTTTTCATGCATCTTGTCACATCCAATGAATTTTATGAAAGATGAAACTTTGCCTCAAAACCTTTGTAATTTCTGGTTAAAACTGTCGTCTGGATTTGATGTTATACAAAGACTTTGATCATCTATCTCTCTTTTTTTTTTTTAAACCAGTAAATCTTATGAAGTATGGTCAACTATAGATGTAACCACTGTGCAGGTGCTTCATTTGTGACAAAGAGTAGCAACACTTCCCAAAAAATTGAGCTTTGAGTTTGATGAACTAAGATGACTCATAAACCACTTCTTTAATCCCAAAATGAACACAAAAAATCAAAATGCTGAATTTATTCATAGTTTATACTTACCTATGTGAGACCCACGGTGAATACTTCTGAAAAGAGGGTTCACATTGCCCATTGATATCATGCATACACAATAATAAGGTAAAGAGTCATCAGTGGGTTAATTTGAGTCATCTTAACTTTGAGGAAACTAAGATAACTACTTCAGACAGACAAGTTAAAAATGAAGCTTTTAAGCTGGATAAAGTAAAACCTAATAAGAGAAAAATAAACTGTAGATACTGAGGGTATGTAGTGAGGAGCTATTCCTCAGGCAACAAAACACTACGTGCTTTCTCTTTCTTGCAGCCTACCTCTCTATCCATTAGTGTTAATCCATCCATTAGTGTTAATCTTTGCTTCAGCTTTGATGCATACTATATTTGGCCGAGCAATGGCAGAACCAGACATACACCTGCAGGTAATTTGCCAAGATACATTATACCTATGGATGACATTCTTGGATCTGTACACTCATTTTTTCACCTTCTTTTTTGGGTTGGGAGGTTCATGTTTCCAAAAAGGTAGAGTACACCTTAAACATTTGACAGCACTTCAATTTCCTGTCTTTTTTACACAAGATGGTTCAGGTTCTGAACCCAAAGCAATTTTGAACATTTCCTGCTAAAAAAACCCCACTGACATTTCCTAAAACTAAATAAAAAACTTGTGATACTAGAAGCTTCCATGGATAAAATACCTGATTTTTTAAAGCATGTACCGTATGCAAGAATGCCTAAATACCTACTTCTATATCAACAGTCAGATGATCATTTGGACCTGTACTTGAGTAACTTACCATGCACATTGTAAACCCTTTACACTACTTGAAGGCATCCCACAGAGCTTATGAAACTTGTGCTTTGCATTTTTGTGTGATCTGAAATTCCTACCTATTAGATTTGGTCATTTTAGTATCAGAAAGGAATTAGCAAATTGTACCCATAAGTAGGTGTCCCAAACTTTTTTTAGTATTGTAGTGACACTTTTAAGAGGTACCCTGAGGTATAAATCAATAAATGAAGAAGTATGCTAAAGAATTCACTGACCCTCTGAGGAGATCTTGCTGTAAACCCAAGTTCATGAGGCAGATGTTCTTGCCCTAGGTTTTTTAAAGTTGATAATGGCTGGGATAAGAACATAGGAAATTATG
>NW_009622570.1:0-3948 GCF_000690535.1 Cariama cristata
AGCAGGAATAAGATAATGTGATTTTTAATACTAGTCCCAAGAAAGACATTATAGTTTTATTTACAAATCAATGCTACCTGTATACTACAGTAAAAATATCAACAAAAAATGGTATCTTTCCTTTTCCTTCATTTGAATTAAAGCACAGGGCTAAATACTGAAGACCAACACAAAACATTTTTATTTCTGAAGAAATTTTTTCCAGCTTTTACTTTGGCTTCTGTTCATAGATGTAACAGATTTTTGGTGTTTATATTCATTCATCCAAGACCAAAACAAATGTTAATTAAGAAAAAAAAACCAGAATCCTGTTTATATCAACTTGATCTGCATAAAGCAATAGTTGGCAATACAAGTGCCACTATAATTTAAAGGTCCCAGTATCTAACGGTTCATGTATTCTTTGTCTTGGAATTCTCTGAGATTCACGTATTATTTAGAATTTATCTAGTCTGTTTTCTTTATCACAGAGATTAGAATATGTACTTGAAATTAAGTTATTGTTTTGAGATCAATTAAAATCATTAGGACATGCAGCTGATGAATATACTGCCACTTTTCCACTTTTCTTTCTTAAAGACAATTGACTGTAGCAAATCTGTAAATCTGTAAGGACTTAATTAGTGTCCAGGGACAGATTAGTGGTATTTAATTAACAAAGAGACCATAAATTACCTTAAAAAAAAAAAACAAAACAAATAAACCAACTAACCAACCTCTCCTTACATCCTGCTAGTTTTTTGGGGTTTTGTTGTGTTTTGTTTGGTTTGGATTTTTTGTGTTGCTTGCTTTTTTTTAAATGGGAAATTTTGCTTACAAGGAATATACTTTGCCATTTAGAATGATCACAGGAACCAATCTCATCTTCAGACTAGGAAGTGTTCTAGAGCCTTAATCCAATTTTTTGTCTGTACAACAGATGGACTACATTAAAAAAAAAAAAAGTCTTGAGAGCTAAAATAAAGGGAGAAACTAAATCATAGAAGGAAGCAGAATATAGCTATTATTTAATGCAAAAAAAAAAAGTCTGCTGCAGTAGTATTCAAACACAGATTCACAGAAAAAGGACTTCACACATTTTTTCTTCCCTGAAAGAACAGACTCATCTACCTACTGCCACAATGCCTACTCCATAAAACACTCCCAGGGCAAAAAGCTTTATTATACTATTAAAACCTTTGCCCCTTCCATGTTCATTTTTATTTCTATTACCTTATCCCCACTGTAACAGACTGCATCTCTTCTTACTGAGACAAGATAGAACTAACCTTTCTAGTTTATTCATCTACTTCATCCTATTTATAGTCTTGACTCTTCCTTATTATGCTGTATTCAACCCGATCTTTGCTCTCTCCAGAGTTATTGGTCATATCCCTTTAGAAGCATCTCTGTCCCTATTTCAGCATGACACAACCTCCATTTTCTCCTGTGCCAAGTTATCCTGCTTTCCTCATTATAGGCTCCTGAACATGTGAGATAGGTCTGATCAGCACTGAATAACATAGTATTCTGAGGTCCAGACTGACGTGATGAGCAATAGCCGGACTCCATATATTAATCTTCTCTGACTTGGCCATTTCTGCATGATAAAGCTGGGGAGGGTTGGGGACAGGGTCTAGTTGCTACCCATAGTGCATGAGAAGCAACTTCTTTACATCTTTTCTCAAATTAGTTACAAGACATATAGCTATTCCTCCACAGAGAATACTTCAATGAGGGAGACAACCCACTAATGGCTGTTCTTTGTGGCAATCTTTTAGACGTGCAGATGTTCATTATTGCAAAGGGAGTCTAGGATTCCAAATTTCTCTTTTCTTTCAAACTGGGCTCTAAACGTGGACTGACTTCCTCTGTGCCACCTTCGTACCACACAATCTCAGATCAAATTGGATCCAGATCAAATACAAGTGGCGGCGGTTTATTTTGCACATCTTGCCATATGGACATTGTGAAGGCAGCTACATTAAGGACTGAAAGGCACACAAAAACACTATGGAAGATCGCATTTACACTTACGTAAAGCGCCCTGTGTAGCATCAGGAAAATGCTCTGCTATCTATTAAGAGTCACATAACTGACTTTCCTTCCTATAAGATAGGAGCATGGGGGATTGCATACAATCAGACACAATGGGCCTGTCAAGAGGCAGCTGAAGTGTGCACTTGAAGCATCAGTCTCCAGTGCCTTCCTGCAAATGACACAAGAGTTAATGTGGGCTTTTACTGACTGCAGTGTCAAATAACCACGTAGCTTTTTTCCGTTTGTGTATACTCAAGAAGACATATCCCGTACTGAAGGAATGAAGAACATGGACACAACTGCTTGTTAGAATGCTTTGAAGTGGGGGAACTATCTTTCATTCAACAGAGAAGTAAAACTTTAACAATTTCTTAGGGAATTCATAAAACTGAGCCCTAACAATTAAGATAGTAAGACTTAAAAAAAAAAAAAAAAAAAAAAAAAAAAAAAAAACAAAAAAACCATACTTTCCATCAGAATGGACCTACACTCTTCCAGATTTTGCCATATAGGCAACTCCCCATAATTTATCTTGAGAAGAATCCAGACACAGTTTATGCATGTTTTCTACCTTATCTTCCTATCTATAATAAAAGTATCATCTCCCCTTGTATCCATGCTTACAAAGTAATAATAAAAATACATTAAGTAAATTTGTCCCCCAAAAAATATTAAACTTAGCAATTAAAAAAAAATTATCACTGTAACTGCTATACCAACATATGACTGCCTCGACCAGAGTGTACTTTTGGGAATTGTCTATTCAGATAAAGGAAATCCACAACACTAAAATTATCATAAAATAAGGCATGCATTATCATCCTAAACAACTTTTCAATAAAGGAAAGTAAAATTTGGGTGATTAAAAAAGAAACAAAGGAGAAGGAAATAAGAATGATAACCATCTTACAGTAAGGAATCCTGGCCAAATGGAAGAAATAAACAGTGATAAATGTTTTGCCTTCATTTCCTTCATTTTAATGGATTTGAAATTAAGTCTTAAATGGCACAAGAAGTCCTACGACAGTTTCTAAATATTAGCTGGAACTACCACGACCAGCTTCACCAGGTTCACAACTGAATATTTATCTTATCCCATGGCGGGAGATAGCCTTTTCCTCTGCTGAAGTAACTACTTTCTTTCAAAAAGTTCCTCTCCCCCCACCCCCTGCCTCAAAAAACACCAGTTTGCAGTAGAGCTCTAACAAGATTTAAACTCTACTTCTTTAAGATTGACAGTTTCTCATAGGTAAGAGTTGTTCCCGTACATACTTCAAAGGCAAGCAATGCTGTGAACTTCCCAGCAGTGTGTCCTGCTTTTGAAGTCTTTGAATTATCCATAGGAGATGCTACTAACAAAGAGAAACTGACAGTCTGAAAAAAGTAGAATTTAAATTTACTTACAGCAAATGCCACAAAAATGAGAGAGGATTACCTTTTTTAAACTGATTCTTTTTTCTGTCTCTTCAGACAGCAACAGATTTCAAGAAAAAAAGATATTGCAGCTGGGATTACTGTTTATCAAACAACCACCATCATAATACGAAGGGTCTTGCCACTCCGCAAAGAAATATAAATTCAAAGTGAATATTTCCTGAAATAATTCTTTTTGCTTTTCAAATGAACTAAATCTCTTTATTCATTGTCAAATTTATTTAGAATTTATGTTAAAAGAGGTCATGTTCTTTTTTTCTTTTAAATATCAACAGTAGTCACAGGTAGATCAAATAGATCACAACATGCACAAGAAAAACTTCTTTTTCATCTTCATTCCTATTTCTACTTACATCCTGACTTCAAAACATACTTTATGAAAAGATCAGGTCTAGCATGACTGCTAAGAACACATCTCTTTCAGAAAACATGGAGTTTAGAGAGCTCACTAAACATGAAATATTTCTTTTGGTTAAATTGGGGGGGGGGGGGGGG